>NC_137911.1:20775883-20900883 GCF_963457725.1 Sprattus sprattus
AAAGGTGGGGTGAGGGGAGAAGAAGGGGGGAAAAAAAGGCCCGTCTCTCCTCCAATCACTGCCCAGCGAGCCAAGCTGGGAGAGGGAGTAGTGGTTGCTTATGACCAGCATCCCCTGCCCTTTCCAGTCCTCATGATGATGATGATGACAGTGCGTAGGCCTGAGAGGCTCTGTGGCCATCCGTGGCCAGTGAGGCAGAGTTCATAAATGTGTAATGATCTGTTACTAATCATTTCCCTCCACCACTCCACTATCGCGGGCCATCGAGAGCTGACTGTGAAATATCATTTGTGCCCTGTAGAGATGAGGCGATTAGTTCAGAAGACCTTTTTAGAGCGCAATTGATCAGGAGGCCCATTTGGTGGAAGTGTGTGTGTGTGTGTGTGTGTGTGTGTGTGTGTTTGGTCTGGGAAAGATTTGTGGCTTACTGGTATTTGTTTTGTTGTGAGTGTGTGTGTTTGTTTGTGTGTGTGTGTGCATGTACAAACATGTGCTCCTCTGTTTCAGTACATGTATAATATGAATCTGTTCAAGCACATTAAGCATGAAAGCCTGCCTTTTGCCGGCTGTGTATAATGTGCAAGTGTGTAATGTGTTTAAGTGAGAAGCACGGAAGACCATGTGTGTGTGTGTGTATGTGTGTGCGTGTGTGTGTGGCAGGCTCAGTGTGTGTGAAATGATGTACAATGCATGTAATATATGAGGCAGGATCTGTGTGTGTGATGTGCATACTAGTACAGGCAGCCTCTCTGTCTCCCTCTCCCTCTCCCTCTCCCTCTCTCCCTCTGTACGTGTGTGTAACATGTGTAATGCAGGAGGCAGTGCTCTGTGTGTGGTTTGCGTGACAAGCGGCGGTTAGATTTACAGGAGGTGGCACGCTCGGCTGGGCCGTGCGGCAGGGCGGTACGGTACGGTGCGGCGCGGGCCACGCTCTCTGGCTGCGTGCGCTCTCCCACAGGAGGGGCTCATGGAAAGGTTAAGTGCTGTTAGTGTCAGGCTCATGATTAAAAACCATACGCATGGGGAGGCCCGCGCTCCTGAGGCCCGCGCTTATTACAGGGCACTCAGCGATCACAGCTATGTCTGTCTGTGTGTCTGTGTGTGTTTGTGTGTGTGTGTGTGTGTGTGTGTTTGTGTTTGAGGACATTTGGGTGTATGTTTGTGTCTGTTAATATACTTTGATATATTTGTGATGTGGGTTGCATCAGTGATGCCATTTTTTATGAGGTTGTATAGTTGTGTGGGCACGTTTGCTTGTGTGTTTGTCTCTGTTTGTGTGTGTGAGAGAGAAAGAGAGAGAGGGAGGGAGGGAACGAAAGAGGGAGCATTTGCTTCCTGGGGAGTCAACATGTGTGAAAATCACAGTTTGGATGTTTGTCTGTATGTGAATGTGTATGGGTGTGTGTATATGTGTTAACACTTGCACCCTTGGTATGTGTGTTTGTGTGTTTGTGTGTGTGTGTGTATTGGTGTGTGTGTGTGTGTGTGTGTAAGTGTGTATGTGTTTGTGTGTATCTGAATGTGTATGGGTGTGAGTATATGTGTTAACACTTGCACCCTTGGTATGTGTGTGTGTGTGTGTTTGTATGTGAGTGTGTGTATGTGTGTGTGTATGGGTGTGTGTGTGTGAGAGTGTGTATGTATGTGTGTGTATGTGTGTGAGTGTGTGTATGTAACACCTATCAGTGTGTGAGTGCACGCTGTGTTCGGTGTGACAGCCAGACGGCTTCGAGTGGCTGCACATCCCCAGCTTGGTGTGTTTAACCCTGAACAACATGTTTGGTCTGCTCTCGTACTCAGGTGGCCGTGCACTGAACACCACCACGTCTCCCGCACTGAACACTTCCCCAACCGGCCACCACCCCACCTCATGTTCCTCTGCACAGTGTGTCCCTTGCAGCGTTCTGTACTGTACAGCTCTGGGATGGAATAAACATTTGCTGCTTCTCCCAAACACTCAAGATTAATTTCCTCGCTCATTGAAAGCATGTTGAACTAATTGTGCTTCTGTGGCCACGCCGAGCATATTTCAGTTTTATGGAAGACGTGTTTAATGTTGCCCCAGACATTTTCTCACAAACGAAAATCCTCTTCACCCTGCCAAAGCTCTGCACTTCGTTTTTTTTCTTCCCTTTTTCTTTCTTTTTTTTCTCCCTTTACCACATCTAGAGCACACTGATGATAAATAACATGTTTCCCCCACTCAAACACCCCTCACTTAAAGTAGACGACCTTGGTAAGTAGGTCAGCAGAAGAACTGGTCCGTTGGCTCACAGTGTGCTTTCAAACATGGAAAATGTTCAATGGCCCTCAACATTTTTTTTTGCCGAAAGAAGCCCCCCCAAGTATGTTCGGTACTCGAAATGCTTTGAGAAAAAAAACCCTGTCTGGTCACAGCCTGGTCCTTGCTGTGTCTGAGAGGTCTGGTTGCCATGTGAAAGCAGCGGCGGAGGTGAAGGAAGGTGATAGTGTAAGATGCGGAGGTCAGTCTGGGCCTGTCAGTGGTGCCGCCATGGACCGACTGGGAGAGAGCAGAGAGCAGCCACGCGAAAGGATGACCTTTCAAAGTACATTCCTTCAGTGCAACTCACAGTTAGTCTGCCATGAGAGCTGCCAATATTGTTTGGGCTGTGGTTTTGCTGTGTGTGTGTGTGCGTTTGCGTCTGTGTGTGTGTGTGTGTGTGTGTGTGTGTGTGTGTGTGTGTGTGTGTGTGTGTGTGTGTGTGTGTGTGAGTGTGTGTGTGTGTGTGTGAAAAGGAGTGTACAGTTACTGTCCCGCAGGGATGTGGGGGTTAGAGGGTGCATGTCAATCACACAAACAGAAATCATCCCCGAGGACGTTCTCTCTCAAGTCATGACAAAACTCTTCAGGCGCCTATCTCTCTCTCCCTCCCTCCCTCCCTCTCTCTCTCGCTCACTCTTTCTCTTCTAATGTATCTCCTTCCCTCCCTCCAGTCTTCTCCTTCCCTCCCTCTCTCTGTCTCTCCCTCCCCTTTTTTCACAAGTTCTCTTCTGTCGTTCCTCCCCTCAGTGTTCACCCTCTCTCACCCTCTCCTCATTCCCTTCAGCTCTGTCCTCTTTCTCTCCGCTCCCTGTCTCTCACCCTCTCCCCGCAATTAATTTCTCCTCATCAAAGGGAATAATGCAGAGGGTCGGCAGGCAGGAGAGGAGGGGAGGGGAAGGGGGGGGGGGGAGGGAGCCGAGGCCAGATAAAGAGGAACAAGCCCACCGACTGAGCCCCAGACTGATTCAGCTCCTCTCGTTTGCTCTGACTCTTTTATCCCTCTTTCTTCTCCCCTCTCTCTCTATCCTTCTCTCTCGCTCTCTGTGTCTTGATTGTCTCTCGCTCTCCCCATGCTCTCTCCAACTATACCTTACCCTTCGTTGTTCTGCCTCTGTGTTTTTCTCGATGTTCCTTTTTGTTCCGTCGTCCCTTCTTCTACTTATCCATCCTTTTTTTATTTGTTCTTTCCATCTGTTTCTTTCTTTTCTCCAGGACCTGCACACTCTCATTTCATTCCGCAGAGACAACAACAGACAGAGAAAAAGATAGACAGACAGAGAGAGAGAGAGATGGTTCCGCAGGGAGGTTTTTTTTTATTTCCCCCCTCAGTCTCTAAACCCCCCCCCCCACCACCACTACCACCCCACCCATCATATGCACACAGAAGCATATTAAGTTTTGCTCTACATACTGGGAGCATCTCTTCAGTTGTTTTGCCTCCTTCCTTCCAAACTTGGAGAGCTGTCTAATGTTGCTGTTGGTATGATGGTGTCAGGCGAAATAGAAAGGAACGAGAAGGATGAAAGCCATGGAGAGGGAGGGAAGGCGAGAGGGAGAGATGGAGAGATGGGGAATGTCTGAAGAAGGGGTCCCCCGGGACTGGAAGGGAGCAATGGCACGCTTGTTCTTGGAGCGAGGGAGTGTGTGTGTGTGTGTGTGTGTGTGTGTGGGGGGGGCGCAGGGGGGGTAAGGGGAGGGGGGTGCGTCGGAAGCGGAGCGAAAGTAGCTGGAGGTAAAAGACAGCTCCGGGAGGAAGTGGGCGAGTTGGCTAATTATCCGTGATGCTCCTGCAGGTTCAGTAACGAGCGACTTAATTAGGCCAAGGTCCTCGGAGCGGCTGGCTGGGGCTGGGTGGGCGGGGGGTTTTCATGTGTGTGTGTGTGTGTGTGTGTGTGTGTGTGATGTAGGGGATGACACCTCCTGCTCCCCGACTCTCCACCAACCAATCATGTCACCTCGCCTTTGCAGGAGTTTGAAGCTAGAACTGACAGCCCCCCCCCAACCCGCCCCCCCAATCCCCATCTCCCCCCTCCTCCTCCGTCAACTCTTTCTCTACGTTTCGCTCACTTTCTTCCTTTTACTCATAGCACTCCCACCTCTCCCTTTTCTATTTCCAATAATGCAGAGGCTTGTCATGCTGTTGTCCCTTGAGAACTTCCTCTAAAGGGCACCCAGTGTCTGGCCCCTTACTCTCTCTCTCTCTCTCTCTCTTTCCCTCTCTTTTTTCCCTTTTCTCTGTCCTTATCTGATTGATGGCGGAGCATGTCACGTTTGCTGCAGACTCTCGAGCCTGCACTCTGTTAAGAGATGGAAATTTAACCGTGACCGTAAAACAAACCGACCCGCGAGAGCTGGAACGCGGCCCAAACCAGGTTGATTTATTTGCATGCACCCGGGGCCAAGGTGTTTCCGAACGCGTGTCGACACGGCTCCGCTCGCGTTCGACATGCTCGTGCGTGGCTGAGGCCTGCAGCTACAGGCTGTCCGTTTTACATGCGCGTTGACTTGAGCCGCTGAGATCTCAGCTGTCAATCAGGGCCTCTCCAAGCTGGCATCATAATGACAGTAAACAGAGGAAGCCCTTGAGAGAGGTGGAAGTGTAAGCAAGGATGGTGGGAACGGAGAAGAGAGGAGAGGAGATGAGAGGAGGAGGGGAGCAGAGGAAGAGAGGAGGAAAGAAGAGTCGTTTAACAGCTGGAGATCCATTTTGCACTAAGGGGAGGTGCTGATGGCAGGCTTGATGACAGCGATTCACCCAGATCAAAAGGCAGATTGAGTTTCGTGCTGATTCAATAAGCACACACACACACACACACACACACAGAAGCACACACACTCTTGTTCCAGCTCTCCTTGTTCTCCCCCCACACACTCTCACACACACAGACACACACACACACACGTACACACTCACAGAGACAAACAGTTCAGTGTTCGCTCCTTCTCAGGGCCGCTCGCCGGTCTCAAATGTCTGAAATGTAGGTCAGCCCATGGTCCGACAGAGCATCTTTTGATCAGACGCACTCAATGGAAGTACATCCCAGTCACTCCACTAGGCTGATGAGACAGATACTACATCTCCTGTGGCCCAAAGCCTCCATGCAGTCAGCCTAACCGAAGCCTCCCCCCCACCCCTCCATTCATGTGAAAACCCAGAGCTTTCCTAGCGCTACGCTTTCAAACATTAGAAATGCTGAAATGCAGGCTCGGGCAAATCTCAACCAAACATTCCATGTGCCGAATCGAATTATCACTTAAATTTGCAGCGGAGTCAGTGTGGGCCCTGGATGCTTGGATGCACAGGGTATTGATCAAACCAGCATAACGTCGTAGACATTAGACAGCAGGTTAAATAAGCTATTGATATTCTGGGTCTGCTGTGGTATTTGTATTTAAATGTGTAGCACCTGTCATCTATGGGGCTGTTGACCTCATCTGGTTATTAAAAGCTTTTATGAGAGATTATATGCCGTGTGCTTTCATAGCACTGTTTGATAATGTCGATATTGTTTATTCAAATGCTTTGTTAGTGTAACCTTTAAGTGCATGAGGAAGAGGAAGTCTCCTGACCCCACAGCCCTGGGTATGATATCAGCCTCTATGTGGTCTCACAGTAACACAGATCACGGGAGCACACTGCCCAAGGTTACTTTATCGTTTGGGTTTCCTGTTTCCATTTGAAACCTTCAGACTTTAAAGTGATATCAAACGAAATTCATTGTGTGTCTGTTCAAATACAGTGAATCAATTACAATGTGTTTATTTGTGAGTGTGTGTATGTGCCAGTATCATACTCTGTTTTGCTCATATTCTACTTCTGCATACTGGTACTCAACTTGTTGCCTAATTAGTTTGTGGCCGTGTGATAGGTGTGCAGGCCTTCTGTGGGTTACTCCAGACAGCTTATTCCTGGTTACTAGGACACGTGTCTCTGACCTCCCGTAACCTTTCTGTCCCTGGCAGGCCGCAGGAGGGGAGAGATGACCCTGGTCCTGTCCATGAATCCCTTCGGCGAGCACGAGGGGGACGCCCCGCTCCCACAGTACCAGCCCATCTGGGAGTCGGAGCGCTGCAGCAAGAGCTGCGTGTCCAGCCCGTCAAGTCCGGAGGGCGCCACCGAGGAGCTGGCTGAGGGTAAGCCACAGCCAACACCCCACCCCCCCCACCAAACTCCCAATGGCTGACCTTAAACTGAGGCGGCTGAGACTCAAAATAACATCCCTGAACAACACTCCCAAAATCCAGGCCAAGTTCTGCCCACACACACACCACTCTCTCTCATACACACACTTAGAGGCACAAACACACACACGTTTTCTCCTCTTGCACTAGACTGGCTGTCATTACAGCTGTATACACTGCATATTGGGATGCTGGTCAAGTCATGATGGGCTTGTTTAAGGAAGGGAAATCTAGGGTGAACTCCAGCAGGCACTCAGCCCAACCCTTTTTCTCCTTGCCACCAAAATGTTTCCTCCTCTCATGCAAATGGCGGAGAATGCTTTGTTTGCATGTTCGATGAAGATAGAGGTTAGCACATGCCGAGGTGCTTCATGATATCTTTTGTCTTCATGCCATCAGCAGAGCCCCACTGCAGGAGAGCCCCTGACCATGTGACCATGTCAAGGATTGCCTACTTTAAACGAAAGTTCGTGGAGGATGAGGAGCCACATTTAAGCTTCAGGAGCTACTGCCAAAGTGTAAGTGACTTTGATATGGGTGGTGTTTCTGTAATTGAGGCATTGTGGGTATAATATCAGGGCATTAAATCACAGTTAACTGCATGTGTTTATAAAACGGGAAAGTGTGGTGTAGATGGTCTGTCTAAGAAAAAATGGTTCCCAAAAAAGGTCCTACTTGTTAGAAACCCATAAATCTCCAAAGAGACTTGGTGCAATGACACAGAAAATATAGTGAAGAGACTCATTTAGAATTCCCATAGTGACAGCAGACAGTATTCAAAGAACTGAATTATGTGTTGGAAAATGTTTACTGCTAGTTATGGTAGCATCTTGTAATTAGGACTTTTTTTTTTCAACTGCTGTGAACTTTTGACTCCCCTCATGCTGAAAGCACATACTGTAGACATCCCTCTGGAAATAGATTTGTTTACCCAGTGAAATCATTCAACCATTATCTGTTCATGTTTATTTTTGTTCCCCCTCTTGAACCATTTTGCAAAGAATGAACCAAAAATATGGTCTGGTGTATCAGCTAAAGCCCTGAAGATGATGAACCCTCTCACCCCCTCAAGAATATTGTTCATGCCCACAGTCAGCTGCGCTCACACAAGTGTGACGCATTCGCACTGTGCTGCACAGACAGGCAATACTGTAGGCCGCCTATGAAGCGGGGAGAAAAGTGGGTCAGGGTACGCTCACAGTCAAAAAGAGTATGCAGCACGGTGCAGGGTGATGGTGCTGATGGTGAAGGCTCACTATGGGTGTGTGTGTGTGTGTGTGTGTGTCCTCAGGTCGCTCCGGCTCTGGAGGAGCGTGCCCACGTTCTGCGCCTGTCCCTGGAGAAGATGCGCTTCATCGACGACCCCGAGGCCTTCCTGCGCCGCTCCGTACTCATCAACAACCTCCTGCGCCGCATCCGCACCGAGATCCTGCTGCAGAGCGAGTGGTGCCTGCCCCCGGGGCCCGCCCCTGCCACAGCCACAGCCGCTGCTTGCATCCCCCCGCCGACCCCGGCCCAGGTGGGGCCCAACCACCCGAGCCCCCAGTCCTTGCGACCCTGCTTCGCCGCCCCGGGGCCCTACCGCAAGCGCTTTCGGCTGGTGCGGGGCGAGGCGCCCGAGTGCATCCCGGCCTGCTGCTGCTTCTACGCAGCTGGACGCTACCTCCACTTCCCCTTCTCTGTTTACGAGGGCACCGCCCCTCACCCATCCTCATCATCGTCTTCATCATCATCTTCTTCGTCATCCTCTGCCTCTCCCACAGCTTTCCCTCAGCTGCTTCAAGCGGATGACGGGGACGGGGACGGGGACGGGGACGGGGAGCCCGACTCTCTCTGCCCAGGGCTGGACCTCACCGAGGCGACCGCTGCAGCCCGGGCGCTAGACTCCAAAGAGCCGCGGGGCAGACTGAGGGAGCGGACAGGAGCCTGGGAAGGGGAACAGGGACACGGCAGATCGAGCGAAGACAGGCCGCGAGAGAGGGAGAGAGGGAGGGAGCGCGACAGAGAGAGGGAGAGAGAAAGAGAGAGGGGAGGAGCGGAGGTGTCGTCAGGTGTAGTGGGGGGCCACTCTCGCTGGAGCGTGGATGCCATGGAGACGGGGTTGCACGGGGCGTTGGCATGGAGCCAGGCAACACGGAAATAGCGGTGGAGCCATCGCCGGGGGAAACAGAGCGGAAAAGGCGAGGCTGCAGCAGCAGGTGTTGGGCAGAGGCTGAATGTTGTCGCAGAGATTTGCACCAAGCATCAGGGGACACGTTTGGACGGGGCCCGCTCTGGTCATCTGATGACCATTTAACTCACTCAGAGTACTCAGTGCCCACTGGTCTAACCTGAGTAGCATTGCAGGGGTCCAAACTACAGCTCTGCAGGGCCTGATCAGGTCTTCTCTGTTAAAAAAAAAAAGTTGCCATAGTTTATCTTTTCACAGTTCAACTGATTGCAACCCTGGCTTAATAGTGAGGGACAGAAGATTATATGTGAGCACAAGGTGCAGTTTCTTTGGCAGAGTTAAAAAAAATACATTAAAAAAAGGAGTGCAACAGCAACAAGCAAGAGAAGCATGAAGACCCCGTTTCTGTTCAGAAACTACCGTAAGGTGCCTTATTTTTTTTTTATTTGGAAATGTTAATAGAGTTTGTGCTTGTATTTGTGACTAAGTATCTTGACTTTCAAGAAACGACATCATGATCACCTCTGGGGACAAGTTGAGGTCTGCTAACACAAAAGAAATATGAAAGGCAACAATAAACCACCAGGAAAATCACATGTTGTGATTGATTAACTAATTTTCAAAAAAACCGTTTGTTCCATACAACAAGCCTCCTAAATATTTCATATAGTTGGGGGACGTATCAGGTCTGTCTGAAAAGGTATCTAACTACAAGTATATACTATAGACAGAATTACACTAATTTGGTCGCAAAAATCACCTAAGCTCCATTCCTAAGCTCAGCCAACTGTTGTCATTAAAGAAAAAGCAGATTCTTCTCTGACTTGAAGAGATATTGTATCTCTCTAAGATACCTGCACTCTGACAAGGTACAAATGAAAGTACCCTCACTTCAAAGTTTGCTTTTTTTTGGATGTTTGTTATTTGTGCATTTCCCTTTGATTCCGTTTTTCTTTGATTACGGAAAGCTTTCCAGGAGCATCGGCAGAAACATCTTAAAAGCAATACAACAGTGTCATGATTGGAGACAGGGAAATAAAAGCCTATCTGTTTGCATTTTGTTACAAAGAGCATTGTTCTGAAATGTCAACCTACTTTGTTCAGTAATTTTTATGTGATGGTTTTTGTGACTGTAACAATGAATAAAGGAATGTTCAAAAGACCAAATTCCAAACAAACTCCTGCTTATTAAAGGGATACGTCTTTTTTCTCACAATGTTTTAGAAGGTTCGCATGTCATGGCTGAAATCTTAAAAAGGAATCTGCCCTCCCTGAAATATGTAGGCCAAAATGTAGTTGCATGCTGTGGTTTGTCATTGAGAAACTTCGCTGTTGTGTCTTTGGTGTGACCTTCCTTTGGACACTGCTATCTACAGCCACAAATAGACTCAGGCAAATAGGTGGGTAGGAAGGCTACTACAAATTCTGCAAAGGCATTCTGCAAACTCCATCTTTTTATCACCTCAGCTGGGATTAAGGTGGACTTGGTGTAGTGTATTGTGTAGTGATCTTCAATCATACATATTTGTATTTAACTATTAGCTAAGCTGTAGAGCACGTATTAAGTGCATCCATATGGGATGCTCCTGATGCCACGAGATGCCTGGGTAAGCCTCCTAATGCTCCTTGAGATCATGCAGCGGCTATGGAGGCAGAAAATAAAGCACTGGAGGAATTAGTAGCATTACGTAATGCAAGCAGCACAGAGGAGCCACTTATTTTTCATCCCTCCCTCCACACACTTACTCCCCCCACTCTCTCTCTCTCTCTCTCTCTCTCTCTCTCTCTCTCTCTCTCTCTCTCTCTCTGGCTCTCAGTCCTCTCTTCATCAATCCTGTACTGTTTTTGCTCTCTCTACCCACACACAAACACACACAGAGACACACTCAGAGACCACACTCAACTCTCTCATTCTCTCTCCGTCTCACACACACACACAGACACACTTAATGCTCTCTCTCTTTCTCTCTATTTCTCCCTCGCTCTCTACTTGTTATCTATCTGTGTCTTCCCTCATTATTCCAACACCACCACTTCCACTTGTCCTCGCCCCCTCCACCTGCGTTGCTGCCCCCTCCCCAGCTGCCTCCCCGTGCTAAAGAAGGCTCATCGGCCGCACTCCAGCATGCAGTGTCGATTAATCTTCCTGACACACAGGCAGTCACCTCCACACTTCCTTCCCCTGTCATCTCTATTATCTCTATGGAAACAATATTTACTGGCTGCTGCGGGCCAGGCTCCCCGGAGGGCAAGAGCGACGCGGTGAGCCACGCCTGTTAAAAGCCTTCGCCTTCAGACCCTGAGTCGCAGTACGGAGGGGGGGGGGGAGACTATTACTACGGCAGAAAAAGGGCTCACAGGGGAATACACACACACATAAACAACCTCTTCACATACACACACACACACAAACAACCTCTTTCTCACGTAGACACAGGCACGCGTGCGCGCACACACACACACACACACACACAATCACCAAAGACAACAGCTCATTTCTCATTGCTAAGCGTTCCTGTTTTTGTTGTTGTTTTTCTCCTGTCTGGTCCAGCGATGTGGAGGCTCATCATGATATGGCTGGAAGGCAAGGGATTCGCACTCTGCTCTGCTCATCCATACAGATTTGTTGCTGTCAGCCTCGAGTGGTTTGCTCCCCTCCTCCCCTTTACCCAACCCTTCCCGCCCTGCTTCCTTGCCCGTCTTTGCCACTCCGGCATCTCCCTCTGCTGCTATGAGCTGTAACTCCACGCCTCTGTGACTCCCGACACGTGCAGATAATAGCCTCTGCGCTCAGCTCTCTGCTGCCGGGGGCTGAGCCGGAGCAACACACGGGAGGGAAAACATTCGGTGCAATTTAACCTTGAGTGCTCCGGCCTCTGCACAGCAACAACTCACACGCTATTGACTTCACGCATTCCTTGCGGCCGCAGTTCAGCACACGAGAAGACGGAGGACCTTCCGGTGAAAAGGAGAGGAGGGGAGAGTAGGGGAGGGGAGGGAGTGTTTGTAATTGTCATTCCGATTCATCACCGAACCCAAAGCAACCCCAAGGGCTTGTTGTCACCGCGGCAAGGAAGGTGCGCAGAGCAGAGAAGCAAAGCGAAAACAGAGCTCATGTGCAGTGCATTGTAATGTAACCGTTTACATGTGGTTTATTTAATATGGAGAGTTTGTCTGGCATGCTTAACCACTGAGGCAAGTCTTTATCTGGTCCAGGAGGCATCCCCTGTAAAAAAAAGAATAGGATCTGCATCAGATGGGGATGCGAGATAATCACACAATATGCTGATAAACAGATTATGTAGTGATATTATTCACCATGGGGGTTCAGAAAAACAGACCCTGTGTGTGTGTGTGTGTGTTTGTGTTTGTGTGTGTGTGAATGTAGCAATGCATTGAGAAGCTAGAGGAATGCATCTGTGTGCATGTGTTTCTGGGGGATTTTTTTTTTTTTGTTAGAAGCAGCAGGAGGTAAAATTGGAAGAGAGAGAGCATCATGACAGTGTCCCATTTTGATAGATGGGAGAAAAAGTCCCCCGCACACGCTCTCCCTCCCTCCCTCCCTGCCTGTGTCTGTACCTCTCCCTCTCCCTTCCATCTCTCTTTATCTCCCCATGTCCTCTCCCCGCGCCACCCACCTCCCCCAACCCCCTAGCAGCCCTGAGGCACAGGGACCCACCGTCTGCAACTCACACAAGCCAGACCGCGGCGAGGGGAGCTGTCATTTGTCAACGCGGAACTTTGGCAGCTCCACGTTGCCATGGGAACTGTCTGTTGCCGAGGAATGGTTTTGCATCACAAGGCCCCTCAAATTGGTTCCAAAGCCATGCAGGTCTGTGCTCCACGCCTTCCTGCTCCAGCCCCTTTTACCAGCTCACCTTCAACTGAGGAGCCCTGCTGCACAAAACCACGTTTGATTTACACACACCACTCCCAGTCATCTCACCCACATCAGTTATTCATCACATCTCTGCCATACTCACATTGCCTTTTCCGTTGATAAACAAACACACCATGCAAGGAGGAACTGGCTCTTGAAACGAACAGTGACCTTGAATTGCTACAATTGAGATGTTGATTTGATTTGCCTTGAGAATGGCAGTTTAATGCTGTCTGGTGCCACACTGCTCACACTCAGTGACGTTTGCTTGTATGTACAAGTGTAAATAGATGGGTTTATAGACATGGATGCTCCTCAACTAATTGTAAAAAAAAAAAAAAAACATACATACCTATAAATTCAGTCCTGCTCAGTCATTTAGTCTTGTACACGATTGCACACACTACAAAGCATACAGGCATCCGCTTCACTTTTGGCATTTGGTTCACAGAAATGTGATGGTCTGACTTGGCTTGTATGTTTAAATCAGGTAATTTGAGGTAATTTGATGAATGATGATGAAGAATATTACGTGAAATATAAAAGGTAATTAGGTGAAGTAGGCTATATAACGTAAAGTTATCAAGTTTGAAACATTAAGTTAGGGTTCTTGACTTGTCAACCAAGTATAGAAAAATTTTGCTTTCAACATTTTAAAAGGTTCACAAAGCATAACTGAAAAAAATATATGGTTGCTTACAAAGGGCCATCAAGGTGGAAGACAGCATTGTCTGGCTGGAGTCCTGACTACAAAAACAGTGGCTGATAAACATACCTTTGCCATGGAAGTTTCCTTGAACAGAGTTGGCCACACAACTCATTTTCTTCTAGGAGTGCTATGTTACCTGTAATTTAAATATTATAACTTTTAAGGCTGTAAATAAATCAACTGAAATATTCTTAAAGACGGTATTTTATAGCTTTTTCCTACTAAAATAACTTGCTAGGTAGGCTTGTTTTTTACAATTGTCATAGACAAGGATTTACAAGAGCGAGGGGAAACTTCTTGTTTAACGTCTATGTGAGGCCATTTAACATCAGCAGCCCAAGAGTGAATCCTTGTTTCCATCTGTCAATATAAGCCACTCTTGAGGCGTTTAGCCGCTTATGGTTCGAAATCCGCCTATAATTGCCTCGTGTACAGAACAAAAATGTTTAGGCCGCCTCTATTTAGGCGGTTGTCTGCTCCATTCATGAGAGGGCGACTTGGCCAGTCGGTAGTCCGCTTGAGCAAGTCCGTTTTAACATATAGCGAGTGGGGGCAGGTGAGTCCATAGACATAGTATAGTATGCTGTATCGGATGCGTCACTTTGCAACACTGTCGACTGCATAATTAAATATAACATTCCATATACCCACATAATGCGTGAAAACAACCCCAATATGTTGACGTTGATCCTTACGCTGTAAACCGTTTACAACATAATTAGATATTAGGCTACATTAAATATACCCACATTATGCGTGAAGACAACCCTCATATGTTGATGTTGAGTGTTGTAAACCATTTACAACATTATTCAATACAACGTTACCCTCACAAGTTGACATTGTAAACAGTTGACATTGTAAACAGTTTACAACATTATTCAATACAACGTTAAATAAACCCACATTATGCATTAAAACAAGCCCTATATGTTGATGTTGAGCCTTTTGCCGTAAACCGTTTGTGTTTGAGCATGCGCGATGTGCGGGACTACCATCCGGTAGAGGACTACCATCTGATTGTTACAGCACTATGTCTATGGGTGAGCCCATAGATATCCTATATAAAGGCTAGATGTATCACTGTGGAGTCTTGAACGTCCGCACAGGAGGCCAACTTGCGACTGGATAACTTCCTGGAGTGATCAGTGGTAGGCTACGTTAGGTAACGTCAGTGATCTTCACAATCGTTTACACTCTTACCTTGCTGAAATCTTGATGGATTTACATTTGACTTTATTTACAAACGTCATTACCCTGGTAATAATTCTGATGCTTGAACATGTTGAAATGTGCAGCTTAATTGTGTATCACGGCTAGTCTACTACTCAGTAATTTTACATCAATTGGCGAGGCATAATTGTTCTTTCTTTCAATATAACTTAAGTTGCACATGATAAAACTGAAGTTGCACATGATTTCCAATCGGGTTGGTTTGCTAAACCTCTTACATTGATTACATACTGACATGATTTCAACAGGAAATTGCTGACTTTATTGCCAGTGAAGATGCCAGTGAAGATGACTTTTGTACAGCCTGTTCTATTGAACGTTCCCTCGAAACGAGAACCCGTGGGATCACCTTTATGTTATAATATCAGTAATATTGCTTTTATAAAGGTGATAATAACAGTATACATTTATCTCTAGTTTTAGTAGCCTAGATATTGATTTTACATAAATAGCTTGTGCATGTGTATTTATTGCACCTATCTGTTTTGTTCAATGTTATTTTCATATGAAAACCCATGTTTAATACTTCATAAGTATGCAGTGTCATAACTACATATCTTACGTTTATAACAAACCAACACGTTTGAAAATCGAGCAAGTTCTGGTTATTTAAAAAGTATGTACCACTACCAACACAATGTTAAGGGTGAGCGATATGTATCCCACATATAAGCTATCCTGTCGCAAAATGGCCGCCATGTGCGGACAATCGACTCCGGTAGCCAGAAACGCGGGCGAGACATCTAGCCTTTATGGGTGAGCTCATAGACATGTCTATGGGTGAGCTGCCTTGCGGGAGTGTTTTGCGCATGCGTCACTACGCGGAGACGACGCAGTGACGTAGTTGATTTTGCGTCACATCACAAACAGAAACATGGCGTCGTATGTGGACGGAAACGACTGCATGTCCTCCATGGACAGCAATAAGAGCAAAAATTGGACTTTTGATGAGACCTATTGTCTTCTGGACAGTTTGCAGAAGAGGAGAATAGTCGAACGCCTAGATGGTCGCAAGTCACAAAACGGCCTTCTGTTCAAGGCAGTTTTCCAGGAGATGAGGGCTGGGGGGTTCCACGACCGAAACCCTCAACAAATCAGGGCACGCTGGAAAGGTAAGTTACCTCTGCCGGGTGTCTAAACCACATACATTAACTACTTGTATTTGTACAATGAGACCTAACAAAGACAATTTGTTTTCTATGTTCGATTGTAGCGTTGAGGAATCTATATGCGAAAGCTCAGAAAAACAAAAGTGGGTCGGGCCCATCAACTTTTCAGTACTGGGCCAAGATGGAGGAGATAATGGAAGGCTGCCCGCTTGCAAACGTGGAGTCCGTTGGTGTCGACTGTGGCGTGTCGACTCCCGACGGTGACTTATCGACTGCCGAGGAGGAAATGGATTCTGGTAGGTCAAATATAAACGTTTACTACTGCTACCCTCCTAAGGGTAGCA
This sequence comes from Sprattus sprattus, assembly GCF_963457725.1. Taxonomy (NCBI): domain Eukaryota; kingdom Metazoa; phylum Chordata; class Actinopteri; order Clupeiformes; family Clupeidae; genus Sprattus; species Sprattus sprattus. The sequence continues at coordinate 20,791,795 of NC_137911.1, forward strand.
TTTAGCTGTGAGTACCTGCGTGTGTGAGAGAATTGATCCTTCTTCATCCATCATGTGTTATTCGCAGCAACAGCACATTAGTCTACATGTGTTGATCTAAGTGGTTAGTCAATCACTTGTGATTTTCTGTTTCCTTTGCTCAGATAATGGGTATGACTGACTCTCCCCTCCCTGGGGCAGCCGCCTCTACCTATGCCTTTTCCCCTGCCTCTACCTCGAGTTAGATGATTTTGAGAAATTGGTTCCTATGCTTGCTACTTATCTAGCTTGTGAGCAAAACCTTCAAGTGTTTTAATGGTGGGTTTTCATTTGTATTAAATGATAGCTAGTTATCTAGCTGACGTAACAGTCTCCTCAATTTAACTAATAAAATACTGGTAAAATTATAATTAGCGTAAACAAGGTAGAAATCCTCAGGGTGCCTGGGCAGCTTTGTTGCTTAGCCTTCAAATACTTAAGTTTAACTTAGCTTAGGAAGCGACTGAACAAGCCAGTGGCATTGCCACTAAGGATGTTATTGCTGTGGGGAACCAGGGCATGGCACCAGTGTCTCTTCCTCCCAGACATATGAACAGCTGCAGCTCGGTCGAACACAGGGTCTTTTTTTGTAGACTGTGACATCCTGGCGGGGCCCTGATGGACACCATCTCCCTGGTCCATTATGGAACAAGAGAGCTGAGACCACGGGGATGGAAAGGGGCTATCTAGGGTCGACATGCACTGGCCCAGGGGTCCTCCATGCCACTGCTACCAGTCCAAGGCTACACTGTAGAGCCACCACCAGCCAAGGAGAAGCCGCCAGCAGAGGGGAGCTGCTACACCTCCGCCAACTAATGCCAACAACCACATGAGCTGCCGTCTCAGCACTGGATCCTGAGACCAATCATGTAGCATTAAGGTTATTATACCCAATTTGTGGGCACTTGAATCAGTGCTAGTAAAATGGAAATGGCCATTGGTTAGGTCGCAGTGCATCCTGCCTCTTCATCAGTTTCAGTCCCACTTCTACTGGCTGGGTTGTCGTTAGGACATGGAGCTCTACGTCCATCGATGTGACTGCTGCAGGGCTCACAGTGGGCCAACCTGGTGCTCGCACACTGCGCTGTTGGGGGCATCCTTGTGGCCATGAACTATTTCACCAAGTGGCCAAAAGCGAGGTGGTTCCTAACCAGAGGGCTTCCACCACTGCTGAGTGCCTGGTCCTAGATGTTCTGCCATTCAGCCAGAGGAGTTGCACAGTGACCAGGGGCGGAACTTCAAAGCTGGTGTGTCTTCAGGCAGCTGGGTGTGAAAAAGACTCGTACTACACCGCTGCATCCCCAGAGTGATGTACTGGGGTAACCTTTTAAATGCTCTCTTGCCACCCAGCGCACCATTTTGACCAGCTATTGGCAGTGGGATTGGGTCTTGCATCTGCCCCTGGTACTGTGGGCATACTGGATGGCAGCTCAGGAGTCTACAATGTGCACCCCCGCAACCTTCATGCTAGGACACAAGTTCCAGACTGCTGTGGATTCAGTGCTCAGGATGCGTCCAGAACCAGAGGTGAGGGGTGGGCCTGGGTGGGCCTGGCTTGGACTATTTCTAAAACTTGCTTGAACGGTTGCAGGAGTTGCACAAGCTGGCTAGGAAAGTTCTGGCTGATGCTGGGGCTTGACAGAAGCAGGCTTACAAAACCCACTGCTAGGGAAAGAAAAATGGGGTTTCGCCTCAACTAACAAGCCAATTGGTCGGTCCATGTACTGTTATTGAAAGACTGTCGGACGTGGGGTGCGGCTAGTCAAATGGAACAGGGTGCTGCTATGCCACTGAGACCAGCTTGGAGTCTCAGTGTTACCTGATGAATGTGCGTCAAAATAAAAGGCTCAATGCCAACCAAATCAAACGACTTCTTTAAAAAAAGAAGCCAACTCTGGCAATAGTCAGGTGGGAAAACACAACATCCTTGACCCTTTTGTTATGGAAGACTGTAGTGGGAATACAATTTGTTTTTACCAGATACATTACATTAATGGGTTTTGTATGGGAAAGAACCTTTATTAGCAGAAAGTCAGCATTGTTGTGTTGTGCAGGAAAGTGTCTGTTGCCATTACATCATGCTGTCAGCATGTCTAGGCTCACATCAAGGTCAGCTCACGAACAAACTTTTGCACAGATTTGTATTGGGTCAAGTTAGAGAGGAATGTCATCTGTGGCCTATCTGAGTGGAAGAATGCCTAGTAATAATGTAGCCAACCACAGTAAGGTAATAATAAGGATTTTTCTCAATCAATCCATACACACAAAAACAATATGCAGCTTGTCAACACATTCAGTGTTCAGACTCAACAATGACAACCGAACAGTTTAAGAAAATGGACATAGAGCACCTATACAATATATACGATATTGAGTCTAACTTTGCATTAAAGCGCCAGTTATAGTCTGAGGGTGCAGTGGGATTTTAGACCCAGTCAGTCAATGCTATTGACAATTCAATGTTTTACAGTTATCTCTAATGAGCCAATGCTTTATTTGATTAGTTATGGAATACAATGATAATACCTAAATCATTTGAGCAATTATTTTCATATTTTCAAATTGGTTAGACGGGGATAATTATATATTAGATATATGGCAAAAATGTGCCTTGTGATTTAATTTAGGGTTATTTAGGGTTTATTTATTAGTCAAAATGTTCATCTCGCGCCACTTCTATGTATGTAATAATCATATGAATTCATTTTATTTTTAACGCACTTTTCATTCCAAAGAATCTCAGAGTGCCTAAAATAAATCTGTTATGCTATATGGTGAAGTTGTTATTCTGTATACATCTTCATTGGCAAAATAAATCTGTTATGCAATATGGTGAAGTTGTTATTCTGTATACATCTTCATTGGCAAAATACATCAGTTCTGCTCACATAACCCTTTCTTCTGTGATGTGTAAACAAGACCTCAGAGAGGACTGTTCTAAGAAACCACTTAACAAGTAAAGGGTGGTTATAAGCATGTGAGTGTGTGTTGTGTGTAGCTTGATGTTTTTGTGAGGGCAGGGCGATAGGTGTTTATAATCTGCCCTCCGTGCTCTCAGCAGATTACACAGAGAAGGGGAGCCACAGTCATCACAAGTGAGAACCCTCTACCTTTAGCCATGTTCTCTGTTATGTCATGGTATTCTGAAATGTTTTTGTAGTTCTCAACTCAAAAGCCAGAATGGGGAAAGCATGGATGTTGCAACAAAATTAAGTGTGAGTAAATAAATAATGTATTAATATTGGTTATTTCTGTCAGGAGGGATGACACCTGACTCTAACTCTGCGACCAAAAACACCAGCATCAGGGAAGCTTGCCTATCAGTGAGGACCAAGTCGAACATCATGAGTGAAATGTAAGTTATTCTGCAAATATCCAATGATTGGAGCTTTTTAAGGTAGCAGAAATGTGTTTACCTGCACAGATTCTCCAGGAATCGGTATCACACCTAAAGGCTTTAACAGGAACTGAATTCAAATTAAGAAGGTTCAGGCATGGAAAAAGAAGCAATGCCGTCATGGTTTAAGTAGGGCTAGGGGTAAACGATTATTTTCTAAACGATTAATCTGGCGATTATTTTATCGATTAGTCGACTAATCTAACGACTAATTGGACGATTAGTCTAACGATTATTTTTCTGTTGCTCGATTAAAACCATAATGTATCTCAAATAAAAACCAAAAAAATCTTAATAATGTACTTTATTGAGCACCGTTCTGCACAGCAAAAGTCCAACAATTCATTTCATGTTTATCTAGAGGCACAGTAAAAATGTGTGGTACTCAAATGAGCCCTATCACTTACAATAAGTTATAGATATATGTCTATGATAATTGCTGCTAGACGCTTACTGTTCTTATGCTCCCACAGCCCATTCTCTTTGAAATACTGAGGTAGTACTTCTTAAACTACTAATAATTGACCATCATTGAGAAAAATGACAACTTTTCTGCTAGCCATATCTGATATGCAGCAGCTGCTAAACCAAGCTTTGTTTATTGTTTCCATGGTAACATGAGCCATCTCAGAATAATTCGCTTTTCGCAGCTATTTCGCACCTCCTATATGCAATTCCGAATGAAAGTACCGGTAGCTCTGTTAGCGTGTGCAAAAAAAAATATTTTTATATATTTTTATATATTTACATTATATGACGCGTCGACGATACAAATCCGCATCGACCATTTTTCACAATCGACGTCGTCGATTTCGTCGACTAATCGCTGCAGCTCTAGGTTTAAGAAAGTGAAATGTTTTGCCAGTGAGGGAACCGTTAAAAAAGTGTAAATCAGGCATACATGTGTTTAAAAAATATTTAATTGAAATTCATTTAATTGAGTTCATTACATCTAAAAAGTGTTTTATTAGAAGATTACAGTATGTCCTGACCAAGAACATGAGATTCATGGTAAAGCAGCCACAGCGACCACCAAAATATGGAGGACCATTTTTCCCAAATGGTAATCTTATCATGGTAACAAAGGAAAGGACCACACCCTGGCATTGCGCAGACACATGGGGTCAGGAGATCAACTGAAGTGTAAGCAACAGCCACAAATTGTAGTTTGGGAATAGGGGTAAAGCCTGATCTATGGACGTCCATTTCAGCCGACACGCAGAGCCCTTTGAGCCATTGAGAACCATCACAGGCAACAGGTCAGAGAGTTTGCCAGTTTGCAGTGGAAGCCTGGTTCATTTACATGAAGATCCTGGGAGGTGACGTAAACACTATATATGGCTAGAGTTTGAGATGCCTGTGGGTCAGACCCTCACCACTGAATCAGGAGTTTGTTCCATGTCCTTCGTTTCTCCTCTTTACTGGAGGCTAAGGGCTTAAAGGCTAATTACTGCATCAACCCCAAGAAACATCCTTTTTTCTTACATTATCTTATCTTTAACTATGATGTTGACCCATGGCAACAAGCACAGAGAAAATGTCTTTGTTGACTTCTGGATATCCACATTCTAAGAACAGATTCGGGTGTTGCATAAGTAAAATAAAAATGTCTAATGAAGACAGGCCACTGTTTATGTTATTGTTATTTTCACCTTTCTACCCTTAGTGTTCATGCCTGTATTTTGAATGCTGAACTGGGGCAGTCTTGTTTTGATAAACAGTCTGAACATGAAAGATGTCCTCAATATCTGAATTCCCCTGGGGCAGCAATTGAAAAACACAACAACAAGGACAAAGACCTTACTGAAGGTCTGTCTAGAGGAGATAGAGAATCCATAATTAATATGTTACACATTTTCTAAGAGGTTCTTATCAACATCTAGGCTACTCTATTGATGTGTATTAGGTTGTCATTAAAAAAAACAAATTCCATTCCCACAGGAGTTAAGAGGGGCCAATACTGTGAGTCTGGAATTAGTTTGAGTTTTGTAATATGTGTTGCATTTCCTCATACTAATTCACAAGAGAAACTACATTCCATGGGCTGTCAAACATTTCAGTGCAAAGAAAATATTGAGCTTATTCATTTTACAAAATTACCTGACTGCACATGACAGTTCTTACACATCAGAACAGGCATTTCTTCACATGGTTACAACTAGTAGGCTAGTCTGTACTACAGGGTTGGCAGTTCATGAACCATGTTTCTATTCAACAAAGGTAATCCCAAATAGTTTATCATTGGTTGCAAATGGGGGGGCACACAGTTATGACTCTATAACACGCGCTGAAATGTTATTTCAACAGATCGGTGGTGGATACTTTGAAAACATCACCATATGAAATAAATAGGTAGTGTAATGGTATAATGAATCAATTTCAGTTATTCTGTAACTCAGTCTTTGAAATGAATCTGTACAAAAGGTTGGTCAATGAAATAGGGGAAGCACAATTTAGGCCTGTCATAAAATTTGTCAATTATTACATTTGTTGTAATTTATATGTGAATTCTGCCCGCCTTCCTTTTTTAAGAAAATTATATATTACCACGTGACCCCAACTGGGATTCTTCTCCAGAGACTTTACCAGCTTCCTCTCAAACAATGGCTGTAATGGCAAAAATGAAATCTTTCTGAATGGAATGGGACATGAAACAGAAAACTTGTCTAGAAGTGAGTGGATAAGACATCATCATATTTGGCTAACATTTCAGTGTATTCTCTCTAATTCCCCTGGTTGGTAGATTCTCTACCTTCATCATAGCTCTTGCTGGCCAATCATTGAGGTGACTGTTGCTCTTCATCTAGATCCTCTGCCTCTTGTACCCTTTGGACCTGCACTCTCCTCCTCCTTATCCTTTCTCTACCATTCTTCCTCTTGCTCGTCCTCCCCTCTATTATTATTTCATGCTATATTTATAATATATATTTCATGCCAGCTGGTTATAAAAATGTGCAAAAAACATCAATTATCAACACTGATACAATTAATTATAGTCGTTGTGTTCATTTTACTAAAAAGGAAAGGGGAATTTCAGCGGTATCCACTGTAAATAACAATATGGAACACAATTCCGCAAGATGTCACGTCAGTTGCAAACTACAAAGGGCTGAAGAAACTGTCCGGCTTGACTGCCGCCTTTTCCAAATCCTTTCCGACTGGCAGTTCCAATGACTGTAGGCTATATAGCGGGTTGGGCTATAGGATACCTCGGTCAATCGGGCAGTTCACGTTTATCATCTGGTCAGCCTAAAGTCGAACTCGAACGCAGACATACCATGTGACGCTACTGGAGGGGACGGAAATGATGACGTGATAATGTTGCGACGGAACTATTGTACTCACAATAGCTGCAGAGGAACTAAAGTACACAGCAAATTCAGAAAACCAAACCACATAAATATAGAGTTGAAATGGGAGCAAATTGGAACAACCACAAAATAATAGAACTGTTGTCTGCTCGTGCCGAAGACGAAATTGTTAGTCAGATATCTGGTACTGTCCGCGATGCTGTGGTTTATGACAGGATGACACATGCTCCGCGAAAGAGGCGTCTACAGAAGCAAATCGCAGATCATCAGCAAACTAAAATCACTTCGAAGACAATACCACCATTACCGGGAAAGTGACAGTGGGCGACAAAGTTTGATGTATTTTGACATTTGCCAAACTATTTGGGGAAATAGCCGCTCAGCCAGTCCCGCAGCTGTGAATAGCAACTTGGAGCCCGAATGTGACCTAGAACGAACGGTAGATCCAGAAAGCAAAACCACACAAAAACATCAGACAGAAATAGGAGCAAACTGGAACAGCCACGAAATAATAGAACTGTTGTCTGCTCGTGCTGAAGACGAAACTGTAAGTCAGATTCTGGTACTGTTCGCGATGCTGTGGTTTATGGCAGGATAACACACAGGCTCCACGAAAGAGGCGTCTACAGAAGTAAGTCACAGATAATCAACAAACTAAAGTCTATTCGAAAACAATACTATCATTACCGGGAAAGTGACAGTGGGCAACAAAGTTGGATGTACTTCGACGTCTGTCAAACTATTTGGGGAAACAGCCGTTCAGCAAGTCCTGCAGGTGTGAAGCTGGAGAGCACCAAATTGGACGAAATTGTTAGTCAGATATCTGATACTGTTCGCGATGCTGTGGTTTACGACAGGATAGCAGACATTCTCAGCGAAAAAGGCGTTCATAGAAGCAAATCGCAGATCAGCAAACTAAAATCACTTCAAAAACAATATTATCTTTACCAGAAAAGGGACGACAGATTCTGAAAGCAAACCCTCACAGAAACATCGGACAGAATGGAACAGCCACAAAATAATAGAACTATTGTCTGTACGTTCCGAAGACGAAATTGTAAGTCAAATTTCTGATACTGCTCGCGATGCTCTGGTTTACAAAAGGATTTCACACATGCTCCGCGAAAGAGGCGTCCATAGGATCAAATCACAGATCATCGGCAAACTAAAATCACTTCGACAAGAATACAATGATTACCGGAAAAGTTATAGTGGACAAAGATGGATGTATTTCGACATTTGCCAAAGTATTTGGGGGAACGCCGCTCAGCAAGTCCTGCAGCCCTCGAGAGCAGCTTGGAGCCCGACTCTGACCTGGAAAGAACGGCAAATTTAGAAAGCTAAAAAAGACGAAAACCTTAGATAGAAACGGCTACAAATTGGAGTTACAGTGAAACAAAACAACTGCTGCCTGCTCGCGCCATGAACGGAATTGTTTGTCAGATATCTGGCACCTCTAGAGATGCTTTGGTGTATGATAGGATTTCAGACATTCTTCGCGAAAGTGGCATCCATAGAAGCAAATCGCAGATTATTGACAAACTAAAAACATTGAGAGCAAAATACTTGCAGGTTAACAATCACTATCGGAAAACTGGTAGTGGCGGCAATAGTTGTATTTCGACATCTGCCAGTGTATTTGGGGGGAAAGCCGCTCAGCCAGTCCCGCACCTCTGTTGAAACCGGACCCTGGCTCTGTTGAGGCTACGAGCGACACAATGGACGGCGAGGGCAACGGTAGCGTTCAGCCAACTTTAAACTTGTTTTTAGGAGCGCTTAGGTTAGTATTTTATTGGTTTAACAGTAAGAGGTGATCGTGCCAGCCCCCAGCTGTGGAACCAACTGCCACTCGACATTAGAAATGTCCCCTCAATCACACTTTTTAAAACCAGGCTCAAAACGCACCTTTTTACATTGGCCTTTCCTGTGTTCTTATTGTCTCACCCTGTTATGTCTGTCATTAAGTGTTGTCTGTTGGTGTCGCCTTAGCTTAAATCACTGATTGGTATGTGTATTTATTTTCTTATCTACTTTATTCCATTTTATTTTGTCTTATTTTATTATTCTTTCTATGCACTATGTACAGCACTTTGGTCAGTGCGAGCTGTTTTTAAATGTGCTCTAAAAATAAACTTTACTTACTTACTTACTAAAGCTAACATTCAAGAGAAACTAACTGGGTATTTCTCACCATTACAGTGGGCATCTGCCAAGTGCTTTTTCATACGTTGACTCTAAGCAACGCATGATTACATTTTTAGCTGTTTGAGAACTCGGTGTCCGTTTGGCTTTAAGTGTTATGTTACCCCAAGTTTGTACTGTTCTTACAGTGGCATCCCTGTTCAAGCTTGTTTGCATGTTGAATCAAGTTCTGATGCTGATGTGCAGTGTCCCAACACAGTGCCACTTACATGAGATACATTTGTTAAACACAGCAAAAGCCCTTCTTCAGTAATTGAAATATGGTATTAGAAGCTGTTGTGAAACCCCATCCTCTCTTATGAAGGGTTGGAGACCAACAGGATGACACCAGTTCTGTTTTCATCCTGTGTGATCATATATCATTATGTCTCAAGTGCACAGGATGTGATTTCTGCCAGGCAGGTCATATTTGTTTAGACTAAACATCAAATGTAGAAGTCATATGGTCATGCTTTAACCTTATTTTTTTTGTTAACTTTCAGAAAGCAGTTCACCCTCCCCATGCTGGATCTGGAGAGTTTCCTGTCAGCTAAAGTGAAGCTGCGTCAGGAAGGTCTGCTGGACTCGCACCTCAAGTCCAACCTGGAACATGTTGCCCGGGTGTTGGATGCCATGCCGGCTGTCAAGCGCAGAGATGTCTCCTTGCTCGTGGAAGGGGAGCGCCAACTGGTGAAGTTTGTCTCGGGCACCCCAGGCCTCCATTACACAGTAAGGCAGGGCACAACAGGTCCTGAGCTGCTCCAGAGAGTTCAGGTGGGCCCCAGACTGACCCGCGCCAGCATTGCCAAGACGCACTTTGCCGGCCATTATTGCCGCGACGACTTTGAGAGCTGCATGGAGAGGGCACATCAGGTGGTCGGCACCAGCGAAGGAGGTCTGACAAACGTGGAACTAAAGATCGCCTGCGGAGAACTGCGGCTCACCTACACCACCCCGCAGCCCCAGGCCACCATCGAGATACGGCCTCAGCACAGAGTGAACCTCGGCCAGGCTCTGACCCTGGAGAAGATACTGGAGGTGAAAAACAGCATGGAGCAAACAGGAGCAATGAGCAGAGGCCTGCAGGCCTGCTTCCAGCACCTGCTGGCGAACCACAGCCAGTACCAGGGGGAGAACAGCCGCATCGTGCTCCAGAGCGACGGGGAGATGGTGGAGCTCATCAGCGGGAGACATAACTACCACAGTGCCCAGCATTTCATCTTCACTGATTCAGACAACCAGGTTCAAAGTCACAAGGTCCAGGATATTGACCTGTGGGATGACAGTTAGAGTAGCACAATCAATCAAAAGCTAATTTTGCTTTGTAAAGGATAATGTAGAACTTTTAGAGTTTCAAGTTCAAGTTTATTTATTTAGCACATTTCCGTTGCGTAGCAACCTACTGTTTGCTGACTTCAAGTTATAATGACTTGCTTCGGTAAGAGAAGATCCTGGAGGTAAAAACAACATGGAGCAAACAGGAGCCATGAGCAGAGGCCTGCAGGCCTGCTTCCAGCACCTGCTGGCGAACCACAGCCAGTTCCAGGGGGAGAACCGCGGCTTCGTGCTCCAGAGCGACGGGGAGATGGTGGAGCTCATCAGCTGGAGACATAACTACTACTACTTATAATGACTTTCTGTTTCGGTAAATCACCACACTACTTGTGGAATGACATGACAATCAGGTGGTCGGCACCAGTGTTGCATAGCACCAACCGTTGCCAATGGTAGCAGTCATTCATTTTTTTTAGTGGTCAATGCAAGACTTCAGACGAATAACGTATGTGTAATATTACTGGGTTCTGTATTAAATGTTGATCTAAATTTTCGACTCGTATAATGGTCTTATAAAGCGTCTCATAACAAGGCCCACACAAGAGAATGATCATACATACCAAATACATGTGGCCTTTTCTGTACTGAGCAGGTAGACAGAATTGTCACATTACTGACTGTCTTTCTAGTGAAGAATTGTATGTATTCTTGGTTTCAGTTGAAGTAGATGGTTGCAATATGGAGTAGGCAAAGACAGGAGAGTTTGGTGGAGGAAATGGGAATTGAGCTTTATTGTACGCTATTGTTCCAACTATTGGAGTTTTTGAGTTTAGTTCTTTGATATTCCCTTACACACACTGGTGTTCCTTCCCTCTGTGGAATTCCATCTGGTATTCCCTCCTGCTCCGAAGGTGTCTCAGCTCTGTCCCCATCCTATCATGCTCACTCACAACAATGCAGCTTGGTTGCACAGTCATAGGAGTAGAATACACAATTTACATGAATCAACGCCAGAGGTCTGTCTGAAAGTAACTGTTCTGGCTGGAGAAGGTACTGATGCAACACAGCACCTACAGCTTAAAAGAGATTTGATAATATGCTTCTGCTCAGTGAGGACAAAAAAAGCCGTAGTAGACACCATAATTATTTTATACAATCATAAGAAGGCAGAGAGGTGGAGTTTATGAAAGGAGGTCTTTGCTTTCTGTGCCTCTACCCTAAATATGTGTGTTACAATAAACATACAAATACAAACATACAAACTACTGCAGAATAAGACACAGGAGGACTGGTACTGGAGGGCATTAACCTTAGCAAGACAGCATTTTAACTAGTGCATCATGCACCCTTATTCAGTCTTGGTAAATACATTTGTTCTCATAAAAGAACAACGCAAGCATTTTAAATAAAGAGCACAACATACACATCTCAAAATATATCACCTTGCAGTGCATGGAATAAAAAGAAAGGAATCCAGAGACAGCCACTATAAAGACCCTTCTATAACAACATAAAAAAAAACGACAGCCCTGCCAGGTGAAAATATGGGAATGGATGTAAAAATACTGGATAAATGGACGGGAACCTCTGGGTTAAAGCGAACCCTCCGGAGAAGTGGACAGGTATGTTATTGAGTAGTCCACATATAATTATATCATCAGGGGCTAGTGTCATGTGAACTACCAATCCCAACACGTGGACTAAAACTATATGCAATACAGAGGAAATTTAAAAAAAAATTGTTCAGATTTTTGTGTATGGTCATTCAGTCAAAGCAACACCACCTAAACCTTGACAGGAATCTCTCAAGGTGATGTTGATTCAAAGCATTGAACACAGAATCAGGTTGAAATGGAACAACTGATTTCACATCAGTGACACGTAACACTTAGTAACACTAGTGGCAGTTTACAGAGATAATTCAATTTGTATTCCATTCCATTTGCTCCTCCCCCTTAAATAAAGTGGTTTATTGTTGAACAAGGCATGTACAGTAAAATGCACCAGGATTTTGGAAAAACTGTTTCTCTATAACACCTTCAGAGTTACATCATCAGTATTCATTATTCATCAGAAGCAGTAGCAGTTCATTTTCTAACAGTACAATTTATGTACTGTACCTTTAATGGAAGTGTCTGCATGTGCCCTTTGTGGGGCGTGGATTAGAGGAAAAACGAAACTTAACCATGAAATGAAACTTAACTCAACCTAACCAGTCCCCACCAGTTCAGTGTTGAGAGCAAGCAGTCTGAGCTCTGGAAGTTGAACAAATCAGTTTGTATTTTAAGTTTAATTGTTTTTGTTTACTGATTAAGTTTCAAAATCTCTTTGCAAGTAGGCTATTCATCCCTTCAGCATGTCTGCCGAAGTGTAAGATTATTTTTGTCTTGTTCATGTATAATTATTTTTTGGTAACTTTGAAATGAGACTGTTTAACAATGTGTGGTGATGTGAAATCAGATAGCATATCAGTATAACATTTTCAATTCTATGATCATTTCTTCAATGTCAACAATACTGTACTCCTGAGACAAAAATATAGATGCCTATAGTGTTCATTGAAAACATTATAATTATACCAGTTATACCAGTATGTGTGAAAGGTGGAGAGTTCATAATCAAGAGTAATGCTAAATTCTAATACGTGTGTGAGGAAGCCTGAGAATCCTGATCGTGCCAACCATGGAGCCCATAACAGGCATGTGACAAGACTGAAAAAGCCTTTGCAGTATTAGCTAGATTTCAACCAGTTTGGGTGTCAAAACTGCGAAACCTAGAATGAGTAGTTGAACAAAGCAGTCATGTTTGTTCTGTCTATGCCTATATGGAATGTATGTAACACCACGCTCTACAAGAAGTGGCTGTTGTTATGACCAACATATCGTAGTAAGTTGGCTTAGTCACATTTTGCTTAAAATGTGGCATGAAGATGGACATTAAACACTGAACAAAAAGGAGGATTAGGCAACCTATAGCCAAATAGTTTAAGTAAATCTCGCTAAAGGTTAGTGTAAGTAAGTGTAAATTCCAAACATCTCAAAAACCCAAGAGGATCAATACTATTGGTCATGTATCAGTCATGATGTGGCTATTTAAGATGAGTTTTGTAAGGTTGTAACAACATTATGATGTCTCATACTTTAAGCATATTTTCAGATAAACATTAATAAAAAGTGATTGCCTTTCTTTCCCACAGGACGACCTATCAAGCATATGGGGCTCTTGGTGTTGAATGCATCCACTCATTTAAGACTGGCTTAGCCAAGAACGGTCTACTGGATTCAGTCTTGAAGTCCAACCTGGACTATGCCATGAAAGCAGTAGAGGCCATGCCCATCTCAAAAAGGACAAATGCTGCCCTACAGGTGGAAGGAGAGCAATCACGTATCAGGATCACTACAGGGAAACCTGTCTTCTATCATTTGGTGTGGAATGACAATGATGGTCCCAAACTGCTTCAGCAAATCAAAGTAGGTGGCACACAGCTGACAACTAAACATATTGAGGAGTCACACTTCATGGGACATTGTTGTAGGGATGAAGTGATGAGTTGCATGAAGCAGGCACGTGAAGCAGTGACCTCCAATGGAGACGGCCTTGCCAACGTGGAGCTGAAGATCAGATGTGGAGAGCTACAGCTCACGTACACCACTTGGGAACCCTCCACTACCATTGAGATCCAGCCTGAATGGAGAGTAAGAATCCAAAAATACTACATGGAGGATGTCCTCAGAGTAAAGCACCATATGGAGAAGGTTGGGGAGATGTCCCCTGGCATGCTGGCATGCTTTCGGCTTCTGTTAACAGATCCTCCCACCAAACCTGCAATGAAATATGATGTTTCTCATATCTTGCTCATGAGTGAAGGCCAAAAAGTTGTTCTTGTGCGTGAAATTTGTGTGAATAGTGATCCAGTCTATCCAGTCGAACCAGTAAGCTATGTTATCCTCTTTGATGGGGACGAAGCCAAAATGTTCTATTCGATAGATTACAAACTGTGAATGTTTCATTTCATTTCATTATAAGATGATGAATATATGAAATTATTTCACTTGCTTTACACGTATATCACTGATTAAAAAGAAGTTTCGTTCAGTCAGACCGGTTAAGTACATTAAATATTAGTAACTATAGAATTTCCTACGGATGGATAGAATAATGGGAGGCAGTATAACTATATCAGACAGTTATATCGACTGGGATTATAAACTTCTTTCGTTTAAACCATTTTAATTCTCTGTATAGCCTATAGCACCAGTTCAGCATTGATCACCAATGTTATATTACTTTAGTAAATAGGTAACACTTTATAATAACCCTCCGTAATAAACCATTTATGAAGCAGTTGTTCATAGTTTGTTTATCATTTACAAATCGTTACCCCAACATTTACAAACCTTAGTAATGTATTTGTAAATGAGTAGTAATGTATTTATGAACCTGTTTTCTAATGATCTATAAGAGTTTTTTATAAGGATTAAGTTAGCGATTTATAAATGAGTATTAATGTATTTACAAACATTTTTCAAATGATTTTCTAATGATCTATAATATCATATATAAGGACATGAGTAAGCTGTTTTGAAGTGAGTATAGATGTATTTATGAACATGTTTCAAATGATTTTCTAACGATCTAAAAGATCATTTATAAGGACATTAGTAAGCTATTTGTAAACGAGTAGTCATGTGTGTATGAACATTTTTCAAACCATTTTCTAATTATTTATAAGATCATCAATAAGGTATATAATAATGGTCTGCTCACATTTTGTAAATAATTTACAAATGATTAAGCAAGCAAGTTTCAATGAGTTAGTAATGCTTCATAATATCCTTTATAAGGTATGTGCTGATGGTCTGCTCACCATTTACGAGTCATCATGAATAATCTTTGTCATGCATAAGCTATCGACCAATTCATACGTGAAATAATATATGTGACCACATGTAACACCTTAGTTTATGCTTAATATAGGTTTTTAGAAACCATTTACTTACCATTAGTAACGTGTTTTGCATGGGTTAATATAAAGTGGGCACTGTCTATACTTTATAAGCATTTACAAATGGCCAGTAACTGAGGAACATACTATAGAAACCATTAACTTACCATTAGTAAAGTGTTTTGCATGGGTTAATATAAAGTTGGCACTGTCTATACTTTATAAGCATTTACAAACGGCCCGTTACTGAGGAACATACTATAGAAACCATTTACTTATCATTAGTAAAGTGTTTTGCATGGGTTGATATAAAGTTGAGACTGTCTATACTTTATAAGCATTTACAAATGGCCTGTTACTGAGGGACATACCATTAGTCAACACTTCTGCCGCAACAACTCCAAAAATGACCTCAAACGTTAGGTTGTTAAACATATCAATGGCAAAAACACACAACACAGCATCGAGGGAATGAAGTGAAATTAGAAAATATTTATTTAAGGAACTACACTCACAATAAATTCACATTTAAACATGCATTCTAATATGCTAAACACAACAGCAACAACAACAACAATGGAACTTTAAATAAGGGGATCAGCTAATTTGTTTTATTTATTTGCAAAAGTTTGCCAGACTCTTTATATGATTTTTATTTGGTTACAATGCTTTCGTCCCCCTCTATGGCATCCTTACACCTCTGTGTAAAACTAGAGCTCCTCCGTGGAGGAAGAGTCGGAAGAAGAGTCGGATGACGCGTCGGAGGAATCAGGCCCTGACTTGGATGAAGCGCTTGAGTCGGTTCTCTGCGACTGACTTTTCTTCGCCTCTGGTGGTGTGCCCTTGTCCTTTTTTTTTGCTGCTAAAAACAGACAATGACAGAGGATGATTAGTGGAAAATATAAGCATGTGGGTGGCACACTAGTAAGTGTGATGGTCTTATAGTTTTCTGAGTTCAAAATCATCCTGTTACTGTTTTTTGTTTTATTATTTACTGTATTAAAAATATCATAATTCATTAGTTATTATTAATTAAAGTTTGTCTTTCTGTAAAATAAAGAAATACAGAATACAGAAAATAAATATACATATGTAGCAACCTGTACCAATATCCTTAATATTTAACAATATACATAATTACATAGTAATTATGAATTATGTATATAGAACAGGTCGATGCAAACGTACGTGAGGAAATTACTAGTATGAAACCACTAGTGTCAATCAACATAAACACGAAGAGAGTAATGCTAGCAGGAAAAAGCAATTATGCAGTTACATCATCAGTAACACATACGGCTACACAATGTTAACTGTATGTTAGCATTAGAGATTATAAGCACGTGGTATTAGACCATGAGGGCACGTATGGGCTGGCATGAAAAGGTTTCAAGTTCCCAAGTGTATTGTCAAATATGGCAAATTGACTTACTCATAGCCAGTTGTTCCCTCAGGAAGTCCCTCTCAAATAGTCATGTCTTTCAGCATCTCCTGCTGCCAGTCCAATTTCTGCCTGGCCATCTCCAGCTCATGGCGCAGTCTAGTTGACGTCAATTGGGCAATAGGAGCGAGTGTGGTCCTAGCTAAATGTTTGGGGGAAAGAATACAACTTTTCAATAAAAATGTTCACACCGCTAATTTCAAATAATGAAGGTTAATCATATGCAAATTCAGCAAGAAGGGAAATAGTTTTGTTAGTCTAAGGTTACTAGCTACGTAGTGTAACAGGTGGAACCAATCATAGGAAAAAGTTATATTAAATGTATTATTTAATTAAAACTTCAAACAATTATTTCACACTGAAACACTTTCCACCCTGTTCATGACAATATTCTTAACACAGATACCTGTCCTACTCACCGGTGAGTTCTTCTAACTGAAACAAAAGGCACAATATCCAGAACACAAAATATCATTGCCCCGTCAACATGCACTAAATCCACTGTGTGTTAATAACACTAGCAACATACATTCATAAATGCAATACACTTATATACATAAATGCAACAAAAGAACGTTTTGCCCATTAAACACATTACACAATCAAAATGCAATGTGTTTCACATTCACTATGCTGTTCGTTGCACTGTTCTGTTCAACGTTTAGTTCAAAATGGTTGAGCCACGGTCATCAAAGTGTATGGAAATGTTCCCAAGATGGATATTACCGTACCGGACACTTTGCAGCTCATTGACGATGTGGAGTCACATGTGGGAGGGTATTACTTACCACAACATCAATCAGTAGCGTGGGAGAGGGAGGGAGGGAGAGAGAGAGAGAGAGAGAGAGAGAGAGAGAGAGAGAGAGAGAGAGAGAGAGAGCAAGCAAGTGTGCTGCAAGCACATCAGGGGCTGTAGTGGTGGAAACGGCTAGCTGTCCCCCTTCGTTGGCGTGGTGTAGTCTCCGATGTTGGCGACGAGCTAGTTTCTAAATATTAATACACTTTGCTAACTAGCGAGGACATTCCACCTCACACTACAACGTGCTATATACTTCTTAGCAGTAACACCGGGCGATCTTCAGAGCTGGTGATGTAAATTCTTGCTTCCTCCACACGGCCACTCTACCGTAGTTCATCTGTAACACGGACACTTACAGACCTAACAAACTTGGAGCTAAACTTGCAATTAACTGACTTATCCTACCGTCACTCTTTCTCAATCACATGTAAGCTATCCGGGCGCCGCCATCTTCTCTCTTAACATTCTCCGTCTGCCCCTTGTCCCGCCCTCTCCGCTCTCTCCATTGGCCCCTGCGATAACCTTGGGATATCAATCTCTGTTCCACACCCAATAGCACCAGAGAACTTGACCATAGGTCCAGCCAATCAGTGACTGGAAAGTTGGTGCACTGGCCAATAGAGAGAGCGGAGAGGGCGGGACAAGGGGCAGACGGAGAATGTTAAGACTAGAGAGAAGATGGCGGCGCCCGGATGTGTTACTGATGATGTAACTGCATAATTGCTTTTTCCTGCTAGCATTACTCTCTTCGTGTTTGTGTTGATTGACACTAGTGGTTTCATACTAGTAATTTCCTCACGTACGTTTGCATCGACCTGTTCTATATAAATAATTCATAATTACTATGTAATTATGTATATTGTTAAATATTAAGGATATTGGTACAGGTTGCTACATATGTATATTTATTTTCTGTATTTCTTTATTTTACAGAAAGACAAACTTTAATTAATAATAACTAATGAATTATGATATTTTTAATACAGTAAATAATAAAACAAAAAACAGTAACAGGATGATTTTGAACTCAGAAAACTATAAGACCATCACACTTACTAGTGTGCCACCCACATGCTTATATTTTCCACTAATCATCCTCTGTCATTGTCTGTTTTTAGCAGCAAAAAAAAAGGACAAGGGCACACCACCAGAGGCGAAGAAAAGTCAGTCGCAGAGAACCGACTCAAGCGCTTCATCCAAGTCAGGGCCTGATTCCTCCGACGCGTCATCCGACTCTTCTTCCGACTCTTCCTCCACGGAGGAGCTCTAGTTTTACACAGAGGTGTAAGGATGCCATAGAGGGGGACGAAAGCATTGTAACCAAATTAAAATCATTTAAAGAGTCTGGCAAACTTTTGCAAATAAATAAAACAAATTAGCTGATCCCCTTATTTAAAGTTCCATTGTTGTTGTTGCTGTTGTGTTTAGCATATTAGAATGCATGTTTAAATGTGAATTTATTGTGAGTGTAGTTTCTTAAATAAATGTTTTCCAATTTCACTTCATTCCCTCGATGCTGTGTTGTGTGTTTTTGCCATTGATATGTTTAACAACCTAACGTTTGAGGTCATTTTTGGAGTTGTTGCGGCAGAAGTGTTGACTAATGGTATGTCCCTCAGTAACAGGCCATTTGTAAATGCTTATAAAGTATAGACAGTCTCAACTTTATATCAACCCATGCAAAACACTTTACTAATGATAAGTAAATGGTTTCTATAGTATGTTCCTCAGTAACGGGCCTTTTGTAAATGCTTATAAAGTATAGACAGTGCCAACTTTATATTAACCCATGCAAAACACTTTACTAATGGTAAGTAAATGGTTTCTATAGTATGTTCCTCAGTTACTGGCCATTTGTAAATGCTTATAAAGTATAGACAGTGCCCACTTCATATCAACCCATGCAAAACACGTTACTAATGGTAAGTAAATGGTTTCTAAAAACCTATATTAAGCATAAACTAAGGTGTTACATGTGCTCATATATATTATTTCACGTATGAATTGGTCGATAGCTTATGCATGACAAAGATTATTCATGATGACTCATAAATGGTGAGCAGACCATCAGCACATACCTTATAAAGGATATTATGAAGCATTACTAACTCATTGAAACTTGCTTGCTTAATCATTTGTAAATTATTTACAAAATGTGAGCAGACCATTATTTTATACCTTATTGATGATCTTATAAATAATTAGAAAATGGTTTGAAAAATGTTCATACACACATGACTACTCGTTTACAAATAGCTGACTAATGTCCTTATAAATGATCTTTTAGATTGTTAGAAAATCATTTGAAACATGTTCATAAATACATCTACTACATCTACTAAATACTCATTTCAAAACAGCTTACTCATGTCCTTATATATGATATTATAGATCATTAGAAAATCATTTGAAATATGTTTGTAAATACATTAATACTCATTTATAAATTGCTAACTTAATCCTTATAAAAAAAACTCTTATAGATCATTAGAAAACAGGTTCATAAATACATTACTACTCATTTACAAATACATTACTAAGGTTTGTAAATGTTGGGGTAACAATTTGTAAATGATAAACAAACTATGAACAAATGCTTCATAAATGGTTTATTACGGAGGGTTATTATAAAGTGTTACCAGTAAATATATATACACAAATTGCATGAATCTCTTGCAAAAATATGATCCTTACAAATAGTTTTAACATAAACTGTATGGACTGTCTCTTTGTGTGTGTGTGTGTGTGTGTGTTTATGCTTGACCTGAGGCTGCCGGCATGCACAAAGCTGGTAAGACAAAGGTGAAGCAAGAGTGGACCTGGACATGACCTGCCATCACACAGTTTGGATCCAACCACTGCACTCCAGATACAGATATCCACTTCCATTTCTACATTATTAATTTGCTGAAACTATATAAGTCTTTTTTTCACAAGTAGCTTTAGGTACTGATACTCTACTCTCTCATTTTGTCTCCTCCCTCTCTCTCCATCTTGTCTCTCCCAACCTCTTAATCCCCCTTAATACCCCTTCTGAGACTCAACATGGATCAAAAATTGACTTTTAAGGTTATTTCATGCATGGAGTGTTTCTTAGCTATATCTATGAGGGGCCGTTTAGGACATAACTATTGAGACACTCTCACACTCACTACTGGGACACTCTCACACATACCTATGAAACACTCTTACATTCACTATTGGAAAGCTCTCACACTCACTACTGAAACACTCATACATACATACATACTCTGTAAACCTATGCACGCTCATATATAAAATATTATACATACTCGTCTGAAATACATATAATACATATAAAATGCTTACATGCATACAAGTGAAACATTTATACGTATCTATATGAAACACTAATGCATACACATATTCAGACAACCAGGTTCAAAGTCACAAGGTCCACGATATTGACCTGTGGGATGACCGTTAGAGTAGCACAACCAATCAAAAGCTAACTTTGCTTTGTAAAGGACAATGTAGAACTTTAGAGTTTCAGGTTCAAGTTCAGGTTTATTTATACAGCACATTTCCGTTGTGTAGCAACCTACTGTTAGCTGACTTCAAATTAAAATGACTTTCTGTTTCGGTAAATCACCGCACTACTTGCAGAATGACATGACAATCAGGTGGTCGGCACCAGCGTTGCATCGCACCAACCGTTGCCAATGGTAGCAGTCATTCATTTTTTTTTGTGGTCAATGCAACACTTCAGACGAATAATGTATGTGTAATATTACTGGCTTATGTATTAAATGTTGATCTAAATTTTCGACTCGTATAATGGTCTTTACAGCGTCTCATAACAAGGCCCACACAAGAGAATGATCATACATACCAAATACATGTGGCCTTTTCTGTACTGAGCAGGTCGACAGAATTGTCACATTACTGACAGTCTTTCTAGTGAAGAATTGTATGTATTCTTGGTTTCAGTTGAAGTAGATAGTTGCATCACAGATTTTTGTGTATGGTCATTCAGTCAAAGCAACTCCACATACACCTTGACAGGAATCTCTCAAGGTGATGTTGATTCAAAGCATTGAACACAGCATCATGTTCAAATGATATGACTGATCTCACATCAGTAACACGTCAGTAACACGTAACACTACTTGCAGTTTAGAGATTCTATTTCAATTCCATTCCGTTTTCTCCCCCTTAAAGGAGTGGTATATTGTTAAACAAGACATGTACAGTAAAATGCACAAGGATTTTAGAAACACTGTTTCTCTATAACACCTTCAGAGTTACATCATCAGTATTCATTATCCATCAGAAGCAGTTTATTTTTAACAGCACAATCTATGTACTGCACCTTTAATGGGAGTGTCTGCATGTGCCCTTTGTGGGGCGTGGGTTAGAGGAAAAATAAAACTTAACTCAGTAATGTACCAGTTCAGTGTTGAGAGCAAGCAGCCTAAGCTGATATCCGGAAGTGGAACCGATCAGTTTGTATTTTAAGTTTCATTATTTTTGTTTACTGATTAAGTCGCCTGTTTCAGAATCTCCTTGCAAGTAATCTTCGCAACCATGTCCGCCCCAGTGTAAGATCATTTTTGTATTATTTATTTATCCATTCGGTTTTGGTTACTTTGAAATGAGCCTGTGCAAAAATGTGTGATGATGTAAAATTAGATTGCAAAAAAATATTTTCAAATTCTTTGATAATTTATTCAATGTATCAATAATACTCTAGAATTCCTGGGATAGAAATATATATGCCTATAGTGTTCATTGAAAACATAATTATACCAGTTACACCATTATGTGTGAATTGTGGAGAGTTCATAATCATTCTCATAATCAAGAGTGCAGTGTGGTGCATGAACAAGTTCAAAAGAACATTCATTGAACACGTTCATTTTTATGAGAACGATGATCTGAACGCAACTTCATATCAAATAATGACTTTGAACGTTGAACACGTTCATATTATCTGAGGTCTGGTGCCACTGAGGTCTAGCTAAAATGTTACGGAAGGTTTTTTCTTCTCACAAGCCTTTCATTCTCACTTCCCACCTTCAAACTATGAAATGAACTGAACTTTGAACTAGTTAAATGGTTCAACATTTAAATGGTGAACTATGAACGTGAACTATTCACTATTAACTTGTATAAACTGAACTTTGAACTAGTTCATGAGAGGTGTTAACTTACACAACACTGCAAGAGTCATGCTATAAACAAATAAAGTGTGTGAGGAGGCCTGATAATCATGATTGGTGCCAGCCATGGAGCCCATAACAAGCTGACATTCAAACAAGACTGACCAAGCCTGTGCTGTATTAGCTAGATTTCAAAATGGTTTAGTTGAACAAAACAGTCATATTTTTTCTGTCTATGCTTATATGGATTATATATCGGCCCAACACCACTCAAGAAGTGGTTGTTGTAGGAGCAAAATGTCCTAGTATGTTGGCTTAGACACATTATGATTACAAATGTGGCATAAAAATGGACATGAAACAGTGTGGACACATGTGTGTAATTTCCGATTTCAGTCCGATTTAAATTGGAGATTGGACACATGTGTCTCCCCAAATCTAGATTCATTGTGTCCGACTTGAGTCCGACTGGACTCCGATGTAAACCCCTGGATACACGATTCGATTCCGCTGGGAATTGGACTGGGCGCGCATGTGTCTCTCGAATCTAGATTCAAATTGGACAAAAACAACTTTTGCACGTGCTTGAGATCGTGCCCACAGACATATACATGCATCATATATGTCTATGATATGATAATCGCTGCTAGACGCTCAGTTCTTGTGCTCCCTCTCATTCACGTTGAAATACTGAAACCGAAACGGAAACTTCGAAACTGGAATGCAACTGTTTAGGACAGAACGCGCTAATTCAGTGAACAAATATTTTCATATTATTTTTCCACCAGTTGTTAGTCATGTAATCCATTCATATCGATGTGAATCAATCAATACTAATACAACTTTAACTGTGGTGTGTTTTTGTTTCATTTCACAACGTATTTACTGTATAATCAACGGTAGCAGATGTAAACATTCCGCATTTGATTTGAACTGACGCGGCCAAGATCTAGATGTGTCACTGCCATGTGCTTTGAGATAGAACAGTTAACCCCCCATGGAGACCCCAAGGAGAGAATTGGATGGGATCGGAGTGCTGCCATCATGTGCCCGCACTGACTGAACAAAAAAGAGGATTGGGCAACCTATAGCCAAATAGTTTAAGTAAATCTCACTAAAGATTAGTGTAAGCAGTCCAAACGTCCTAAAAAACCCAAGAGGGTCAATACTATTACTCATGTATCAGTCATGATGTTGATGTGTTGATTAGTTATTTAAAGTGGTAACCTTTCTTTCCCACAGGACGTCCTTTGAGGTATTTGAGGCTCTTGGTGTTGAATGCATCCAATCATTTAAGACTGGCTTAGCCCAGCAAGGTCTACTGGATTCAGTCTTGAAGTCCAACCTGGACTATGCCATGAAAGCAGTAGAGGCCATGCCCATCTCCAAAAGGACAAATGCTGTACTACAGGTGGAAGGAGAGCAAACACGTATCAAGATCATTACTGGGACACCTTTCTTCCATCATTTGGTGTCGAATGACAATGATGGTCCCGAACTGCTTCAGAAAATCAACCTAAATAGTAAACAGCTGAAAACCAAACATATTGATGAGTCACACTTCACGGGACATTGTTGCAGGGATGAATGGAATAGTTGCATGAAGCAGGCACGTGAGGCAGTGGACTCCATTGGAGAAGGCCTTGCCAATGTGGAGCTGAAGATCAGATGTGGAGAGCTACAGCTCACCTACACCACTGCGGTCCCCTCCACTACCATTGAGATCCAGCCTGAATGGAGAGGAAAAATCACAGATTCCTACTTGACGGATGTCTTCAGAGTGATGCACCATATGGAGAAGGTTGGGGAGATGTCCCCTGGCATGCTGGCCTGCTTTAAGCTTGTGTTATCCACTTCTCCCAATCATTATAATTTCTTGCTCTTGAGTGAAGGCCTAAAAGTTGATCTTGTGTATGATAAACCTTTTGGGGAAACAGAAAGCTGTGTTATCCTCTTTGACGGAAAGAAAGCCCAAAGGTACTTTTCAGGAAATAACACATTCTAAAGGTTTAATTTTTATGTTTCCCAGACGGATATTTAAGCAATAGCACGATTGGGAGTGGGGTAGGTAAGCGATATTCCCACGGGTGGGGTTCGGCCGTAGCCACCGAGGCCGGAGGCCGAGTGGCGAAGGCAACAACACACGTGGGAATATCCCTTACCTACCCCACTCCCACGAGTGCGATATTGCTTTTATAAAACAATTCTATAGTCAACCAATTAACATTTCAACACAAAGTTATTGATTAAAAAAATATATATTTCGCCATTGTTTCTCCACAACAATTGTTCCATTGTCAACGTTAACCGTTATCATCAATGTGCTATAGAATGTTTCATCGCGGAGTGATTTATTATTAGCTGTGAAAAGTCCCCGTTGGGTTGTTCTGGGATAATCCATGGCATGGAACGTCTCTCCAATCAGAAACAGCTAAACAACGCGATAGAACCCAATTGTTTTATAATTGAAATAATTTCACTTGCTTTACATATCACTTGCTTTACATTTTCGTTGCAGATTTGTGTTGTGATGAGGTGTCTAGTCTGCCAGCAGACACACTCAGACCGGATGAGTATATGAAATATAAGTAACAATAGAATTTCCTACGGATGGATACAATAATGGGAGGCAGTATGACTATATTAGACAGTTATATCCACATTGTACTGCGTTTGCTGGGATTATAAACTTCTTTCACTTAAACCATTTTAATTCTCTGACATAGCCTACAGCAGCAGTTAAGCCTTGATCACCAAAGTTATATTTAGTATATACTTTAGTAATCATATAAATAAACTTTATGAACTGTATTTCTGCCTCTGCGTGTGCATGTGCGTGTGGAGGACTGGTACACAGTGGTAAGACACCAAGAGAGTTTGCACACAAGATAACTTGGGCAGTGATGGGATAGGTAAAAATACAGGCATTTACCTTAGCAAGAAAGCATTCTAACTAGTGCATCATGCACCCTTATTCAGTCTTAGTAAAGAAATGTGTTCTCATAAAATAACAACGCTTGCATTTTAAATAAAGACACAACGTACACATCTCAAAATATATCACCTTGCAGTGCATGGAATAAAAAGAAAGGAATCCAGAGACAGCCACTATAAAAAGTTATAACAACATAAAAACAAACCAAAACCGACAGCCCTGCCAGGTGAAAATATGGGAATGAATGTAAAAATACTGGATAAATGTACGGCCTCGGGGTCAAAGCGAACCCTCCTGAGAAGTGGACAGGTATGTTATTGAGTAGTCCACATACTGTATAATTATATCATCAGGGGCTAGTGTCATGTGAACTACCAATCCCAACACGTGGACTAAAACTATATGCAATACAGAGGAAATGAAAAAGAGTGTTTGTGTTCAGATATTTGTGTATGGTCATCCAGTCAAAGCAGGGCCGTCCTAAAGGGGTGAAAGGTGGGGACAATTCTAGGGGCCCACAGCCCAGGGGGGCCCCACAAAAACCCCAGTAGCCTATTATGTAGGCTTCCCTTTCTTTGACTAAATTATTAAGTATAGGCATATCTTATGTTCATACTAATGCATCAGAGTTAAAACAAAGCGAAAAAATCAAGCAAAATTGAAAAAAAAAATCTTTTTTCCGAGCAATAACCCCCTTTTAAAAAAATATGCTTTGGTCGATACGCACATTAACACTCGCGCAAGTTAAAGAGAAACTGTCATCTGGAGAGTTTAAAATGATACTAAACGAAGGGAAATCTACTGTATGGAGATATTTCTGCCTAATAGACGATGCAGATTCTAATTAGGCTGTTGGATATGTCCAATGTAGGAAGTGTGAAGTTTTAATGAAATATGATTGATGTAACTCTCGTTCTCCACAACAACATGGATTGAACCTCGGTGGTTGGATGTAGATAGTTTCATAACGAAAGTTGGCGTGCAAAAAGATCTTCAATGGTAAGACTTGTCTGTTGTGCCTCCGTTGGTGTATCATAAAACGTGAGTTTTATTAAAGCATAGCGTGTGTAATGTGTAGCTATTTGTTTGTTAACCTTTCCTGCTGTCTGTCTGACCGTAGTTGGGGATTGCAGGGGAGTAAAATGCTCCACGGCCGAAGTAGATTACATGTTTTTAACTTCGGGGTTAATTCCCTTTCCTTTACCTCCCTTTCCTTGTCTGGGAATTCCCCGCCCCGCCCCTTCACTGCATTTCCTTTGCTCAGTTGGTCTGGCGAACTACCCAACAGCGGTCCACTTCAGTCACGTAATTGGACACGCCTTTAACCAATCAGACCAACGATACTATACAACGATCGGTAATAAAGCAAACACATATTTTTCCTGTATGAATTCTTTCAGGGCAAGTTTCTGTTCTGTTTTCAAAGAAAACTTGCCTTATCGAAGTTTTGCAGTGCTTTGGCGGCCACCTAGCCTGACGATGTCATACTCATGATTCTAGTCAGAATATGAGTCTGATACCGAACCTTTGGGCTGTGATTATGGGGCGTGTTTCAACGAACCAGGAAAGAAAATGCCTATTCGCTGAATTGGATACCTAGAACCAATCAGAGCAACGTAGTATTACCATCTAATAGATTAAACTTTTACCTGATCCCGTAAGAAGGACGGCAAAAACATCTTTTCAATCGACAAATGCCTTGATCGCGTTTCTCTGTTCCTCTTTCAAAATGAATGCGCTGTCAATGTCTGTTGAGATATGCCTGCTCACGTTAATTAATTAGCATTAAGGCTACAAGCTACAGTTTGTTTCAATGGGTTTTTTGTGTACGTGTTAGCAATGATCTAACAATAATGGTCTAGAGAGCTTTAGTTAAGACAAACAATACTCTGCAACATTCTTGTTGCACATGCACAACTAACCGAGTCAATGTAGACATTAAAAAGTCGTGTAGATAGCTTAATTCACATAAAATATTCCCCACTAAGCAAGCACCCAAGACGTGGCCATCTTGGTCGGAGTTCGAATCTACCGGTTAATTCAACTCAAGCGTTGGTATCTGTCCATCAACGTATAAAGCCCGCCCTGACAATTTGATTGGTCCGGTTTTATCCTACCGATGAAACTCTCTCCCAATTAGCCCAGACCAAATCTCCCTGACCAAAAATTTTGTGGGCGGGGTTTGGGCTGGTATCCAGGCTAGCGGCCACCATGTCCAATGTTTAAAATCTGTCCGTGCCGTAGCTTTTGTTACGTAGCCGTGGTTATTTTAAATCCGCCAATGGCGCGCCAGGTAGCCAAAAGCCAGTTTGAGATTGGCCCAAAAGATCCTGGAAACGCTGAAATGAACTTCTGTACAAACTTTGCCAGACCCACTTCTCAGGCAAAATCAAATTTGCCGGAAGAAGAGGGGCGGGACTTCCCAGACAATCCCTTTCCTTTACAGACAGCAGGAAAAGTTAACAAACGGAATGAAATAGCTACACATTACACACAATATGCTTTTATAAAACTCACGTTACTCACATACTGGTTAACACTGTTACAGCACATAAATGTTTGTCGCTGCATCCAAACTATGCGTCACCGTTCTCGCTCCCTGTACATGCTCCTCTTAAAGGAGCCGCACCATTTTACTAAGCGTTCTTGCAATGTGAATAATTCAATTTAAATATGCTTATTGGCCTTATTGTGCACCATTGTGCGTTTAACTACGCTTTTTTGTGTGAGAGAGCATTTAACTGTTGATGCCCCAGTTAAATAAAGCCCGGCTATTCATAAACAACATAGTAGGCTACTATGAACAGTTGAGAAATTGATTCCGTTGGGCTCGGTTCGGATTCGGAAAAAAAATATTGAAATGGCTGTCGGGCCGGGCTTGGACAGAAAAATTCGGCCCGATCCATGCCCTAATCTGCATTCTTAACGGGCTTTAGTTGTCCGTACTCCGATTTTATTTCCTGCCATTCATTGTCGGATAAGGACGAGGGGCGTAAGATACTGAAGCAAACCCTGAATATCAGTGATGCTAATCATAAAGTCAAAACATAAAGTCAGTACAAAATGAAACCACTAAATATCATCCACAGAAAAGATCATAAAAGGTCATAATTCGCCAAACGTTATAATACGTTGTCAATAAAATCCCGGTAGCAGTAGTACACAGTTTTCCATTCTTACATGAGTGTTTACTAAAACTAAACTGCTATGGTAGCCTATTGACATGAGTCTTAAGCAGGGACATAATAATACCCAGTGACTCTTTGTTCAGTGGTTAATTGAAAAAACAAAAAAAAACGAATTGGGTGCATTGCGTCAGGAACTGTCAAGAACATAGAGGAATATAATGGGGGGGGGGGGGGGGGGGGGGAGCACGACAATATTCTTTCAGGGGGCCCAGAATTCCTAGCAACGGCCCTGAGTCAAAGCAACACCACCTAAACCTTGACAGGAATCTCTCGAGGTGATGTTGATTCAAAGCATTGAACACAGCATCATGTTCAAATGAAGCAACTGATCGCCACATCAGTAACACATAACACTTAGTAACACTAGTTGCAGTTTACAGAGATAATTCAATTTGTATTCCATTCCATTTGCTCCTCCCCCTTAAATAAAGTGGTTTATTGTTAAACAAGGCATGTACAGTAATATGCACCATGATTTTGGAAACACTGTTTCTCTATAACACCTTCAGAGTTACATCATCAGTATTCATTATTCATCAGAAGCAGTAGCAGTTTATTTTCTAACAGTACAATTTATGTACTGTACCTTTAATGGAAGTGTCTGCATGTGCCCTTTGTGGGGTGTGGATTAGAGAAAAAACAAAACTTAACCATGAAATTAAACTTAACTCCGTAATGTACCAGTTTAGTGTCGAGAGCAATCAACCTAAGCTGATATCTGGAAGTGGAACTGATCAGTTTGTTTAATTATTTTTGTTTACTGATTAAGTCACCTGTTTCAGAATCTCTTTGCAAGTATACATCACTTCAGCATGTCCGCCCAAGTGTAAGATCCTTTTTGTATTATTTATTACCCATTATTTTTTGGCAACTTTAACTGTGAAAAGATGTGTGCTGATGTGGAATCAGTTTAAACATTTTAAAATTCTATAATCATTTCTTCAATGTACTCAACAACATTGTAAACTCCTGGGATCATTGAAAACATTGTAATTATACCAGTTATACCAGTATGTTCAGAATGCCATGCACAATGACAGACATCACCCTCATAATCAAGAGTCATGCTAAATTCTAATACCTGTGTGAGGAAACCTGACAATCCTGATCGGTGCCAACCATGGAGCCCATAACAGGCATGTGACATTCAAGCAAGACTGAGAAAGCCTGTGCTGCATTAGCTAGATTTCAACCAATTTGGGTGTCAAAACTGTAAGCCCTAGAATGAGTAGTTAAAGGCACCCAGTGCAACTTTATGTAAACATTCAATAAAAAATAAACATTCAATTTCTAGTCTTTTTTACACGTAGTAAGTTTCAATAACTCCATACCATTACATATCGTCATTCAAGGAGCAAAGATGAGACGTCGTTGTGTGGTGAGAACTGATAGAAAATCGTAAACAACAACAATCGCCGGTGGGGAGAGGCCATTTTTCCATTGACTGGAAGCCTGCTGTATTTATTGTAGGTTACAAAAAATAAAGAAAATGGCGGCGATTGTTGTTGTTATCGATTTTCTATCAGTTCTCACCACACGACGACGTCTCATCTTTGCTCCTTGAATGTCGATATGTAATGGTATGGAGTTATTGAAACTTACTACGTGTAAAAAAGACTAGAAATTGAATGTTTATTTTTAAGCCTCGAAAGTTGCACTTGGTGCCTTTAAACAAATAAGTCCCATTGTTCTGTCTATGCCTATATGGAATATATTTTAACCCAACATCACACTTTACAATAAGTGGCTGTTGTGAGAAGCAACATTCCCTAGCCGGTTGGCTTAGTCACATTTCGATTACAAATGTGGCATGAAGATGGACATTAAAAAGTAAACAAAAAAGAGGATTAGGAAGGCAACCTATCCTATAGCCAAATAGTTACGTTAAATCTCGCTAAAGGTTAGAGTAAGTAAGTGTAAGTCCAAACATCCCAAAAACCCAAGAGGATCAATACTGTTAGTCATGTATCAGACATAATGTGACTATTTGAGATGAGTTTTGTTAGGGTGGAACAACATTATGTAGTAAGTATCTCATACTTTGAGCATCTTTTTAAATACACATTTATGAAAGTGATTACCTTTCTTTCCCACAGGAAGTCCTTTGAAGTATATGAGGCTCTTGGTGTTGAATGCATCCACTCATTTAAGACTGACTTAGCCCAGAAAGATCTACTGGATTCAGTCTTGATGTCCAACCTTGACTATGCCATGAAAGCAGTAGAGTCCATGTCCATCTCCAAAAGAACAAATGCTGTACTACAGGTAGAAGGAGAGAAAACACGTATCAGGATCACTACAGGGAAACCTATCTTCAATCATATGGTGTGGAATGACAATAATGGTCCCAAACTGCTTCAGAAAATCAAAGTAGAAGGCATACAGCTGACAACTAAAGATATTGATGAGTCACACTTCATGGGACATTGTTGCAGGGATGAAGTGGAGAGTTGCATGAAGCAGGCACATAAGGCAGTGGAAAAAAAGGCCTTGCCCACGTGGAGGTGAAGATAAGATGTGGAGAGCTACAGCTCACCTACACCACTTGGGAACCCTCCACTACCATTGAGATCCAGCCTAAATGGAGAGGAAAAATTAGATATAACTACTTGGAGGATGTCCTCAGAGTGAAGCACCACATGGAAAAGGTTGGGGAGATGTCCCCTGGCCTGCTGGCCTGCTTTCGCCTTTTGTTGACAGTTCCTCCCGAACCTAAACCAAAAACAAAAAATAATATGTAGCTCATGAGTGTAGGCCAAAAAGTTGAGTTTGTCTATCAAGGCTTATCTTACCTTAATTCAGAAGACGTTGTTATCTTCTTTGATGCAGACAAAGCCCAAATGTATAATGTGACAGATCACGAATTGTGAAGGTTTACTTTCATGTTTGTCAAACTTATATCTAAAATAATTTTACTTGGTTTAAATCACTCGTTAAAACAAAGTTTTGTTCCAGATTTGTGTTGCGATGTGGTTTTTCTAGTCTTCCAGCAGACCCACTCATAACTGATGAGTACACGAAATTAACAGTGGTAACAGTAGAACTTCCTACAGATGGATAGAATGATGGGAAGCAGTATGACTATATTAGACAGATATATCCACATTGTACTGAGTTTGCTGGGATTATAAACCTTCTTTCATTTAAACCATTTAAAATTTCTGACATAGCGTATTGCACCAGTTAAGCTTGGATGACCGATGTTTACACCTTTAACCCTAGATTACAAAAATATGATCCTTATAAATTGTTTAAACATAAACTGTATGAACTGTATTTCTGCCTCTGTCTGTGTGTGTGTGTGCGTGTGTGTTTGTGTGTGTGTGTGTGTGTGTGTGTGTGTGTGTGTGTGTGTGTGTGTGTGTGTGTGTGTGTGTGTGTGTGTGTGTGTGTGTGTGTGTGTGTGTGTGTGTGTGTGTGTGTGTGTGTGTGTTTATGCTTGCCATAAGGCTGTCAGCATGCTTAGAGCATACCACAGAGCTGGTAAGACAAAGGTGAAACAAGAGTGTTGGACCTGGACATGACCTGCCATCACACGGTTTCGATCTAACCACTGCATTCCGCTTCTATTGTTGATGCTGACAGATACAAATATCCACTTCCATTTCTGCTTTAGGTACTGATACCCTACTCTCTCATTTTTGTCTCTCTTGCTCTCTCCTTCTCTCTCCCTCTTGTCTATCTCAACCTCTTAATCTATGCAAGTCTGTACATGTGACCACCTCTGTTCAATAATCTCTATGCTTCTCTTTGTGACTCACTAAAAATGTCAGGTCATCTTACAGCACAACGTCAACTAGGAATGTTTTTTTCTATTTGAGAATAAATGACAGACACCAACAACATCAACATCACCTAATGAACAGAAGATGAAACAACTCTATTTAAAAATAAGTCCCTTTTTACAAATACAGTGGCTTCTGAGAAGGTGTTACACATTTTGTGAGATTAACTCCATGCAGTATTTCCTGTCAGTATGTATCTTCAATGTCTTCAAAATGTATCATGACAGGTGGACTCAACAGCAAGGTTACTTACAAATCAGACCAACATATATGTACATTTTGTTTATGTTAAATATATTGCCTCAAGAAGAAAAATCATAGATAATTAATCAAAATCGTGGGTTATAATGTTGCATTATAAGGTCTCTGTCAAAGCATGTATTGCTGTCACGGTGGAGGCAAGTAAACATGGCCTTGTCAAGTTACCAGGCTGCTTCCCCCATGGAGCTCTTGTTCGCAGCCTGCCACACTGATTGACTTTATGAAAGGCTGTGGACTCTCCAAACTCCATTTTACAGATACACCCAACTGAACATGACATCACTTTCCAGATTTTGGGGAATAGGGGAGAAGAAATAAATTGCTACCAGGGTTTCATGGTTACGGGCTTGATCACATTTGAGGCTCGTAATCCTGAGTAGTTGGGTTGGATGTTTCTTAATGTCTAGCAGCTAGTTGCCTCAATAGCATGTTTAGAAACACAACACAACTTCCTGTTCCTGCTCCTGTTTTTTTCTTCTTTTTTTGTCTGAGCAGTGAAGTTGAACTATGGGCTGTAATTTTTCATGCAAGACTAGGGGCCTGCGAGTTAATACTCTCCGCTGTAAGTGTCCTCCTCTTGTGTTTATGGTGTTTTACACACTCCAGGGCCAGCCAGACACAACAGCAGGAGGCCTGGCTCTGAGCACCACAGCTGCATGTTCAACAGCACGGTGTGAAAGAGGAGCGGGAGAGCGAGGCCCCCTGCAGTGCTGGAGGATTTACTGCGATTTACTGCTGTCAGACCCTTGCCAGGAGATATGCCATCCTTAAACTTTAGTGAACTGACTAAGAAAGCGAAAGAAAGAGAGGAAGAGTGAGTGAGTGAGCGAGAGAGAGAGAGAGAGAGAGAGAGAGAGAGAGACAAAAACCAGATGGTGTCTCAGAATTCCAGTGTCCAGTGGCACCTGCACTTCCTGGCTGGATGTTCAGTTTTCCCATTTCACAACCGCTGTAGCAACAGTTGCAGGAAATGGAATGGAATGTT
Source organism: Sprattus sprattus (assembly GCF_963457725.1). Taxonomy (NCBI): domain Eukaryota; kingdom Metazoa; phylum Chordata; class Actinopteri; order Clupeiformes; family Clupeidae; genus Sprattus; species Sprattus sprattus. The sequence continues at coordinate 20,825,439 of NC_137911.1, forward strand.
TTCAGCCTCTATTTTTGCATGCGCAAAGGGACATACACACATAATCTGACTGTGGTATCTATGTTGTATTTTAAAATAACAAGGGGGTTACCCTCACTGCAATCGTAAAGGAGCTTTGTCAAATCACAATTCTGAAAAGAAACACTCCGGAAGTGTAAATGGCTATTTTCAGTTATTCCCTGAATGAGGTCATGTTTTTTAATATGAGGTTCAACTCACTTTGCTTTACACACTATCTTTCTCTCCCTCAATCTCTCTCTTTCTCTCTTTCCCTCTATCTCCTCTTTCTCTCCATTGCTATTCTGTACTGGACAGCCGTAGCAACGTAACAATGGTGGCAGTGTTTTCAGGAAAGCCACAGAAACACCCAGTGTATATGCAAGTGTGTGTGTGTGTGTGTGTGTGTGTGTGTGTGTGTGTGTGTGTGTGTGTGTGTGTGTTCCAAACATGCTGGGAGAACTGAGGACACATTCTTTCATAGGCAGCCGAGAGGAAACAGGGGGGTTTTGGTTCAAATGTGTGTCTGTTTGACTTGGAGTACAAACGTGTTATTTTTGTCCAACCTGTGGTGAGTTGGCAGATTTTTCAGACTGAACCTGTAGGATAGGATTGGATTGGAAGCTGGCATTACCACACAGTTGCATGGGTTTTATGGAAAAGAGAGAGAGGGAAAGAGCGAGAAATGGAGCAAGAGTGCAAGTGAAAGAGAGAGAGCGAGTGAGTGAGAGAATGAGAGAAAAAAAAAATCTTCAACTTAATTAGCCCTCGCTCCGACAAAAAAAAAAAGGGCTGTTGGGGGAAAAAGGACTTCAGTGTAATCCTGACATCGAGATCTAACCTGCTTGGACACATCCTGCCCTCGTAGAGAATGGCCTCTTTGAAGCACCCAGGGGCCCACAAAGCACACAGCTCCACTGAGCCCAGCCTGTTCTGAGGGCATTTAGTGCTGCAAAGCAACAACGTACAGTAAGCCTGGAAACACTCCCGTTGACAGTTTGCGCTCCATTTTTTCAGAATGTGGCCTGATCGGTTGAGACAAACCAGGTTTCTGTGGCCCTCTGGTGTCCATGTTTACTGAACTTTAATTTAATGCCTGATGATCCCTATGTCCAGAATGATGGGCTCAGCTAGTTAACCCTTTAAAACATACAAATACAGACACTGTAAATATTGTGTTACTAATGTTATGAGTGCACACATTCAAGTACAAACATTCTCATTGATATGGCTATTATTATTGTAAGTTAGACATTTATATTGAATCATTCACTTCCATAAATGTTCCACCACTGGGTGATTTCCTTATCACAAATATTTTTGCTCCTTTTTAATCTAGCTGTTGTCTGTTGCATTTTCTGTGGAAACATCTGTAGTTTAATGAGGTCATGTGTTGACTACATCACAGAGCTGAACTTAATTGCACTGTTGGCCACGTTATAAAAATGCATACCTGCATATTGCCGGTCAAATCCAGAACTGATGATACCCATGCTCTAACCAGAGGGTTTATCATGGGGAAATATGGCTTATGATTACAAACCAGGGCCTCTTTGAATTTATTGATAGTGCTGCCAAGGCCTAAGAGGATATTTACGACGGTTTGGTGACACGTCGCATTAAACATGCCTGAGAGACCATATTTATGAAGCGCTCGGTTTTGTGGTATGGATCCCTCACAAAGGGAGTTCCCCAGGGAGCAGAGAGGCAGTCTTTTAGTACCCTGCTTACTACACTTGCTGCCAAATGATCAAGGGGTTAAACCACACTTTATGTCTCCCTCTCCCCCAAGCAGGGTTCCAAAGCATATAGTTTTACCCTAGAGAGAGAGAGAGAGCAAGAGAGTATTGGCTCCCAATGTTTTGTTTGGGGTGGGGTAGACATTTCTTTACAACCAGTCATGTCAGTCACAGTAGGACTGAGGGTCCAGAGTTAATGTGTGTATTTATGTGAGTTTGTGTGTGTGTGTGTGTGTGTTTGTGTGTGTGTATGTGACACGCACAGAGAAGTGTGTGTGGGGGGGGGGTAGGGAGAAACAAGGGACAGCACCCTCTTCTGCCGCCTGTATTTATGTAAGTTTGTGTGTGTGTGTGTGTGTGTGTGTGTGTGTGTGTGTGTGTGTATGTGTGTATGTGTGTGTGTGTGTGTGTGTTAGGATGCATACTCATATGTGTAGTATCCTAACGGACATAGAACAAGCTCTGTGTTCCCTCGCCACCGGCTGTGCCAGAGGCCTTGCTTCACCCGCTGCTCTCTCTTGGCCCTCTCTCTACACTTTTGTGAGACCCGGTCTACGGCTCCACTCCCCCTCACTCTTCCAAATCTCCTCCCCATCTGTGTGGGAAAGAATTGCTCAGACTGGGGATACCATTATTCCCCGGCGTAACCCTAGACAGGCCTATTCAGTGCCTGCGAGCCCTCTGCTTTCCACATTGTGTCTTGGCTGGGGAGAGGGAAGTGGAAAATCCCATCGCTCCCTTTCGCTGGTGTGGCCCTCGCTTGTGTAACGTCTCTATAAATGCTTGCAGACCCCCTTTCACTGTCCTCCTCCTCTTCCTCCTCCTCCTCCTCGCCATCCATGAGATTCATCCATTAGCAGAGCGTCCACTTTCCTCATTGGAGGATAGTTAATTAGCAGCGATGGCACCGGCTGGAGGGGCAGTGAGAGAGAGAGAGAGAGAGAGAGAGAGAGAGAGAGAGGTGGACCTGGAATCTGGACAGGGAAGGGGGCAGCTGGGATGCTTTACGACTCAGCATAAATCTAAATGTCATGGTCACACCAAAAAGCATCAACACACACATGATGCCCCTGTCCTCCTCTGCAATATGTAACACAGGGGGACGTCTCTTTCTTGTTCAGTCATATATTCTGTGTTTCTGTTGCACATGCAAAGCAAAGAATACAGTAAATACTGAATCCAACTGTTGAATGCAAATGCTTCTAGGCAGTGATGTTTGAGAGGTCAAAGGCTGTAAAAGATTGGATACTCGCAGAAGCCATTCATTTGTCTGTGTTTTTGGATATGTTAATATAGGCAAGGACGTTGTTGTCTGGTACCTACCTGTGAATGGCAGAATTCCACATGTGGTTACAGACATCATGAACACTTGACTGGATTTGAGTTTTATTGTTTTTATACAGATGAAGAAAGAGAAGGCCCATCAATTTGGTCAACAGATGAAGCAGGCAGACATTTACACTTGGGCAAAATGTCTTGAGGTGTCCTCAGTGGACCTGTCATGAATGTCCATGAGAGCTCTCAGGTTTCTCCATACAGTGTGTTTGCCATGGCCAGCATCCAAGCAACCTCTCACACTCTCTTTCTCTCTCTTACTAACACACACACACACACACACACACTCACACAGCTAGACACAAATAATTTCTCACTCTATCACACCTTCCTGCTCATTTCCTCATACACACTCACACATTTTGTAACTTTCTAGGCAGGGTCTGAGGAGAACCAATTCAGTGGGAGTGAAAAATGAAAATAAATATAAAAATATCTCACAGCTCTCCAGGCGGCAGTGCGAACGCCAAGAGAGTGATCGCGTGGCTCACATTCAGGCCTTTTTTCACACAGCTGCGCGCGCTCGGAAGTGTGTTAGTCCACCCAACATGGAAACCTAAGCAGGCCCGACCGGAAGACAAACAAACCGCGAGTAATGGAATAGGGGGGGATGATAAATAGTGAAACGGTCTTTTTCCACCTCTTCTCCTTTGGACCGTGCCCAACTAAATCGTCGTCCAGCCACGATAAAAGTTTTGGAGACCGTCCGCTGATTTTCACTGCCCTCCTCCATTCTCCTCAGTTGACATCCTTCTCCTCTTACATGTAGGTTCGTCTTTTTCCGTACATAATTTCTTTCTTTCTTCTTGGCGCGAGTCGTTTCATCCGCCAACGTGTCCGCCCCCCTTCACTTGTGCTCCTTTGTGTTAGAAAAATAAGGTAAATATTAACGCAAAATGTATGACCAGAGCCACAAGCAGTCGGGACTGCAATGCCCCGCCACACATCTGGCAGCAAGCATAGTACACATCTGGTTTGTATGAGTGTCTGGGCACGGTTGCCCACTGACTGACGTTTCCCTCTCAGTACAGAGGTCCTATTGTCACCGCAGAGGCAGAGCTCCAACCCGAGACGGAGGTTGAGCAGCAGACGCTGTGGTAAACTCTTTTTAAAGCAGCACAGTGGTATAATACAACTACGAACTGTCACCTTAAATGTGTATCAGTTTGGTAATGTAGAATTGTATTTTACTAACATAACAAAGGTAGGCCCACATGCGCAGCATGTTCAATTATTGTAACCTATGTGTATGCCATTTAATTACTTAGACAGTAAAGGAACGTGATGATAGCTGAACTCTGTATTCTCTTCTGATTCTAAGAACCTCTCAAACTAAATATCTTACGTGTGCGCTACTCTGGCGCCCTCCACTGTTCACTGTACATGTTGCACTTTTGCCCTTTGCTTACCATTACAGCACAAGAACATGACCGCTTAATATGTTTCTTTACAAATTAAAATCTTGAAGTTAAAGCATAGTTTCCCAGTCTTTTTTTTAGCAGAAACAGCCCAAAATGCTGATGCCCATATTTGTAATCTTTTTAGCCAAAGGCAGTACTTCTTAATTTGGGCTTATTTTTGTGTGTGACCATAGACAGCAGCCGTGTTATAGAGCATTTATTTAACATTTTATTCTTCCATCAGACTATGGGATTGGGCTGTTCCTCCACAATATTACTGTGCTTAGGACACTCGCAGTAATGGAGGAAAGCACTGTAGTTCAAGCCACAAAATATTGTAAACAAGCTCTTCATGTAATCCACAACTTTAATATTCAGAATTTCTTCTCGTTCATTGCCTAAATGGGGTGCCACATGTGTAATACCTCCAGTTCTGGACATGCACTGAGGTCATTATATTTTAAGATACCTGAGAACTTGAATATAATCCTTTGCAAATGAATTACAGTACCAAGGTTAGTAGTCAACCCTCTTGTTGAACCTCCAACTCTGAAGTGTTTTGAACAGAGACCTCCGATTAGTGTCAACTGTACAGGGTGTAATTGGAATTCTCTCTTTAATGGCTAAACAGACTTCAAACACTCATACCAGGATGGCCTAAGATTGCCTTTGTCTTGATGTTCGCATCCATTGAGCTAATTGTCACCCAAAGGTGTAAGATTGGGATTGTGAGTGAAGTGTGTTCTTTCTCCTCACAGGCACTGGGCCAGCAGGTTTCTCATTAATTCTACCTCCTGCTGGAAGAATCTTTGATAGCAAGCAAATCCAGAAGGCTGACACAAACTACCAGGTTGTGTGTCTAGTTTCTACCTGTAATTTCACTTTGCCCTCTACTTACGCCTCATTGAGTCAATGTTCAAAACATCCGTTTATGGACCTCTTGCGCCTTTCTGAGGGAAACACAAAGGAAGAAAACGTGGCGCTACTAGCTGCCAGCAGTTTATTGATGAGAGCTTGATGGCAAACATGCAGAGCTTTCATTATCAAAATCACCAGTGGTCCGTGTCACACTGACATGGTATGACAAGATTGTGGCGAAAAAAACATAAAAATAATAATAACAAAGAAACATGGTAAAGGTGCAGGGCGTGCGAAGCCATTGGAAGGGGAGGAACTGCTCCCTCTATAAACACGTGAGGGCAACACAGATGAGCGAGGTGCTCAGAAGGTCATCAAAGGCACATCAGTGTTTCTTTGTCAGTGAAGCAGGGTTCACTGCACTACATCTGGGCGTGTTACAATGGGTTGCTGATTTACAGTCATTCCTGTCATGGTTTGAAAGGCAACAAGTCACGACATGCCAAACTTTAGGTTTATTCCAATGACGTAAATATGTATTCTTCAGAGACCTGTATAAGAACTACTTCTGCACATTTCTCAGCTTTGATCGACACAAGGAGTTGTGTTATTTGACATGAGAAAACGTGTAAGGCCCAAGGAGTATGTATGTATTGTATGTAAAATAGGACTTCACCTTAAATCAGTGAACATAAAAAAATGTACATGTCAATCTTGGAACAAATATTTACAAAGTCTCTCTGCAATCTGAAAATTCATAACTACATGTCAAGGATTGAAACCTGAAAAAAAAAAAAAAAAAACTCCAGCCTAGTTTGCTATGAGTAGTAACAGTATATCACTTCTGGCTGAATATTATTTAAAGGTGAATGGTGTAAAATAAAAGATGTGAATCATAAATGATGATATGCAATGATGTCACCTGCTCCTCTGGGTCTGTCATTTGATATGTGTTCTCAGCCACTAGAATAGGTCTTATGGCCACATTACTGTCAATTTCCAGAGTCCTAGTTAAGGACCCGAGATAAAGATGTATAGGTGAAGTTTAAATACATGATTAAAAAGCCATAAATGTCTAATAGCTTTCAGCTAACTTTTTTTCCCACAATAGGATCACAGCTAAGAACTCACACTTTGTTAAATTGCAGAGTGCTTTAAGATTCAAACTGCCAACTCAACATCATTAACAAAAATAACAAAAAAGTTCCCTTCATGTTTCGTGTTCAAACATCATTTGGATCAGTTCTTCAACTGGAATATGTTCATGCATGTTTACCTGGTATTTCCTCTCATCAAAGTTAATCTGGCTGGACTTCCACTCAGATTCAGCAAAAGAAACATGAACGCTACTGACCTGACCTCAGGTCATTGGGCGCACCTGTTTAATGGATGGGTATTCTGTCAGTTTACACATGTCTCAGTTCTACTTAAGAACGGAAAAGGACTGTGAGCACTGAGAAACAGTACCCCAGAACACCATAGCAAGGTCACCGTATCCGTTTCAGAGCTAGTCTACCTGAGAGTGGGGCCTTGGTTATATAGGGATGTCCCAGTCCTCTCGACTGTACAACGACTCAACCCTTACACTTCAGCACAAAGCCACTGCACTGCTTGCAAACAACCTTCAGCAAAAAAAAAAAAAAACCTCTGGAGCTTACAACACTGTTTAAATGTACTCAGCTGAAAAATATATATTTTTTACTCTGCAAGCCTCGAAAAAAAAAAATCATTCTCTTTTAACTAACGCAATCTCATCTAGTATGAGTCGGCATATTCAGGAGCGTGGAAGTCACTTCTGTCAGAACTGATACACAGAGTGTGTGTATGTAAAGCTCTGGTGTGTGACAGCTGGTAGTATTCCCAACCGTCTTACCATTTTTTTCCACTACTCCAAGATCATAATAAGAAAAGGAACAGTCAGTGAGATAGATCACGAGAGAGTGGTGTTAACAACACAGGAATTTCCTTAAAAGGGAAGAGACCAAAATGTAAATAAAACAAAAGGAAAAGAAATCATGCATTGGGTTTGCTCTAAATAGAGACAGAAGGAAAAAAAATCCATAGTTTTTTTTCTTATTTTCTTTCTTGTGTAATCAATGATCAGTCCCAGTGCTGTAGGGGGTGGGGTGGGTGAAGGTGTGGGGGGATTATTTGACGAGCCTCTTGGCCACGTCGCCATAGGCGATCTCAATTTCTTTGTCGCTGGGGCAGGTGTTGGTGAACTCCTCACGGGAGTAGGCATTGCCCAGGTACTTCCAGATGCCCATCATCTCCTTGGGAATATCAAAGCCGCGGTACTTCTTGGCCACAACCTGCAAGGCAAAAACTCATTGTTGGTTTCAGGTAAAAACGGCATGGCAATTTACACACACACACACACACACACACACACACACACACACACACACGTCACTTCTCGTAATACCCTGTTATGGACAGATATCTTTTTCATTTGACCACATTAGATGTACAAATGCTCCAAAAACCACATGTAAATGGGATTACTGGATTGGATTATTTCGTTTTCCTTCTATGTGCAAAGATTGTACTACACTTGGCAAATTGCCAAACAATATAAGTATTGGACTAGACATAAATCCTAGTTGATCACTATGACCTCATAAACAATCAGTTTCTCTTGGATGTACCTTGACAATATGAAGCTTGGGGAGCAGGTTGCAGTCAGCTAGGGTCATGTCGTCCCCGTCCAGGAACTTGCGACTGGACACCTTGACATCGTCCATGCTGTTGTGGTCGATCTCGTCAGGCAGTGGGGAGCGCAGGTACTCGTCCAGCTTCTGCAGGGTCTTCAGCAGACCTCGCTCCAGACCTTAAAACCACCACACAAAACAGAACGTGTTTGATTGCATCGAGATATTTCAGATGTTTCTTTTCCCTGATGAATGCCATGTGTAAGACAAACACACTGGCACATTTAAGGACTGATGAGATGGGCATCACCTAAATAAATAATAAACTTCCTCAGCAAAGGATGACACTTCCAAGTAATTCCAATTGCTTCCACATGGGGGCAGTACTAGTCTGAACATGAAGATGGAACTACCACGTTCAAGATGTGCATGTCTTTATAAGAAACACCTTCTGAGTGTGCTTGCAGACTGGAGGCCCGGTCAGGTTCATTTGCTCTGTGTCGTGTCAAAGAAATGTGTCAGTCACCATGTGTACACAAGTGTCTCCTTATCTGTCTGTCTGCCTGAATGTCTAAAGTAAAGCAGCAGAGCTGTGTTTGCCTTCACTGTTTACTTTCACTGTGCCAGGCTAAACGCGGCCTGTCTAAGCTGACCACGGTGTTTCACAAACCAGCTTATGTGAGGGCACACTGGGCAGCTTTTTGAACGATTAGCCTACATGATTACACAGATTTAAAGTGGGATTTTTTTTTGTCCCTTTCCTGTGCCAAAATAACAAATGTATGTTAATTGGACCTTTTGCTTGGCTGAGTAAATGTGGAACTAGAAGTTACGGCAGCTTATACAATGGGCCCCTCTGTGGAGAGGGTAAACGGCTGGGGTAAACATGCGGGACAGGGTGAAGCAGGGGCAGGACCCGGGCGATTGGCAGCTGGCGCAGAGCAGAGATAGGGAAACCGGGGAGATGTGATTGTGTGTGTGTGTGTGTTAGGGAGACGGAAGGAAACATAGACAGAGAGAGAGATGGATATACGATAGAAGTTGCGTCATCCATCCTGTCAGCACAATTATGTCACTTTCGGTCACCTCATGACTGAGTATGAATTATAAATCTAAACATTTGCCCCTCACTCCCCATATGTTGAATAAAAGTAAAGACACATTTCTGCCCTTATAATCCCTCCCACCATGAAGTCCTTAGTACTGTGGCCTGTGATGCTGTGGGCTCGTAACCTGACAGCGGTTCAGAGCTCAGTGGAAGGGTAGCTAATTTTTAAGAATCAGTCAAAGACTGAGACTCACCTTCATTGGTATCAGGTTTGGAGTTTTTGATGAAAGCTGAAAATTTGGCAAAGATATCCATCCCTGTTGTGTTGGACTCAGGGTGGCGGGCTCCAAGTTTGGCATACCTTAACGAGACAGAAACATGTACTAAGAAAAACATCCCATTTAAAATCATAGATAATGCTACAGTTATAACACTTGTTATGACACCTTCTCCTAACTGTTTTGTTGTTGATTTCCATTCTATAAACCTGCAGGCATCTAGCACGCTATTCTCCTGATTGACTCAGGGCAGAGTAAGGGCTGAAACACACCAAACGCGTTTCTAAAGACGCATACACTTCAAAAACAACTTGGCAAAGTGCGGCGGCAAAACAGCCGCAGGCGCACCAGGCTGTTTTGCCGGGCGCCTATGAAGCAGAGCTGCGTGCGCAACCTGCCTGGGCAGAGTGTGACATTGATGAGCAGTGCAGCTCTGTGCCTTGCTCTAAAAAAAATGAGAATATTTCAACTTTTAAGCAAACCTAAAACACGCAGTGGATAAAAGGCGCACACAAAAGACGCCGTACCATAGGAACCAATGGTTTTGCTAGCGTCACGTTTTTAGAAACGCTTTTGGTGTGTTTCAGCCCTAAAGGTGTATATTGTGAACAGTGCCTGTGCTTTGCAGGCATGATCACCTTCCTACACTTGCACTGGCACTCTATGGTCTCACGAGCGGCCCAGGAGGGAGACAAACGGGTCTTCCTAACCTGTGGTTACCAGGTTACAGAGCTAAACCAGTAGGCTTGACACCATTTGTTTCAGCAACGAAACAGCGCTATGCTACCTTCACTCACACATTGGTAGTCAGCGTGCTGTGTCGCTCAGTATTTGCATGACATGGACCTATAGCCTACTTTTGCTCTGCCTAGTTGGTTATGCAAAGGTCACTCATCTCTTGTCGCTGTAAATCGCCAAACCTCATTGAAAATGAACGGCAGCTGGTCACTTTGTCCCTATCCTGTGTGGCCAATGGGCCAGAGGTCTCCTCCAACTCCGCGACAGAAACAACTTATGAAAGCTCATAGAGGCTTTTTTGGTTGATCCCACACTCACTTGGGGGGGCTGAGGACATCCTCCAGGAACTCCTCGATCTTGTTGACGTCCGTCTTGACCTCTCCGTTGTAGGTGATGAAGGGCGGATGTGTGCCCGGGGCCAGGTTCTGCAGGTCTGCTGGTTTCCTGCGGAAGAGCCAAACGGCACAACACAGTCACATACTAAACCTGTGCACTGTGGACAGGCGTAGAGTTGTCGGCCTCCATCTCCCCAAAGCACATCAACTTATTTGCATAAAGACGGTATGAAGAATGATTTGCCTAATTACAATGAACAGAAAGATTAAGCCACAGTCTCAACATCAAGGTGAAATTACCATGGTCTGCTCTGTGTTTGTGTGTGTGTGTCTGTATAAAATAAATGTCATCAGTGCACTTTGGATGCTGTATCTGCCATGCCATCACTGCACTTTGGCTGACAAAATCCTAACGAGCGCTTACACGCTCTGTAAAATCAACAAGCAATTAGGCAGGTGAGACATGTTCCACTTCTGGTTTTGATCAGCCCTGTGTTTATTGTGCAGGGTGGCAGAGCTAGAGCAGGGCCCCCTGCAGAACAAAGCCTCACCGCGCCCGTGCCACACTGGAGCTTTCCAGACCACTCCGGGCCGCTCAAAGCCAGCTCACCATACTGCTCTGCTCTTTCAGCATGGGTCATGTGAGTGAGTATATGTTTGTGTTTGTGGGTGTGGGTATGTGTGTGTGTGCGTGTATCCGACAGAGGGGGAAAGAGTGTATGTGCGCATGTATGTCTGTGTGTGTGTTAGTTCTATTGTGCCTCAGGACCTTGAATGTGTACATCATGTTCCAGATGTCTCACATTGGCTAGAGATGGTTGTGTGCAGTGCCTAATGACAATACGATGAAAGGCCTTCAACACAAAGCTTCTCTTACCTCCCCCTCACGCTAGCCTACCAGAGGGAAAACACTGAACTATGTATCCACTATGCTTTGTTAATCACCAATACAGATCCCATTCTGCAATAGAAACTCTTGAAAGCAGCCTATATATCCATACAGTTATTGTGCAACATTAAGAAGGTTATGGCAAGTTCTAAAAGTAAACAATCACAGTATTCAAAGAGCATTGTGTTGGCCATGCTCATTTCCTAAATTGGTTCAGTTGGTGCCAAATACAGTTTTGATCCCCTTCAAGAACCCCTGTCTGGGACAAAATGATTGTACCAACCGGTTGTTGGGCAGAAAACAACAGGAAGTGACCTAAACTCTTTGGCATGGCCACAGGAAGCACCCCCCCCCCCCCACACACACACACACACACACAACCCTGCTTCAGGGCTTAAGAAGGGAGATATGGGTTGGAGGATGAGGACATGGGACCAATTATTAAACTGCCATTCCCCTCGGGGAGCAAAGACTGCAGCACCATGCTGAGTTAACCAAATCCTCATGGACGAAGCACACACACACACACACACACACACGAAAAGTGATGAGCAAAAAGAAAAACAGGTTTAAGATTCTGTTTGTCATAAATCGCCTATTGTACACAGAGCAGTTGATGTATTAACTTTCTTCATATCTCTGTTCAGTCCCGAATGAGTCAGTTGGTGTCCCGCCTGGAGCTTTCACAACACTGAGCAGTCGCTGCTTTCCCTTTCCACTTTGGGCTGATAAATTGAGATACAACTGAACAGTGTCGCTTTTGTCTGCCATATTCCACTTAGTGGTGGGGATGGAGATCTTATGTGGAAAAAAGTGGAGGTCTCAACTGGAAAACAAGCTGATCTGTATGTGCTACTGTGGCTAGAAGAACAAAGAGATGTTTGAGAGGAGAAACAGAAGACCGCTCTTAGGCAGAGGGAGGCGGGAACTGTCTTTTCCAAACCCCTCTCAGCATTCCTTCAGTTCGACTAGTGCCCCTCTCTGACTAAAAGGAGAAACAATGTCATATTCTAACTTTACATTGAACTTTTTTTTAGGACACATTCATCCATGTTTTTTTATTTGTTCTTGCCTTCCAGGATATGAGGAGCTCAACAATACATTCAGTGTTTCTTGTTTTTGGTAACGTTTTCAGCTTTGTCTAGGGAGCTATTTTTAGAGACTTTAAAGATTCTCCTAACTTCAGGTTTGGAAGCTTGGAAGAGGTAAACCAGAAAGCATTTAAATGACGCATCAGCAGGGAATCTTAATAGCTGGTTAAGGAGCGTGGAGAGAAACTGAGCAACAACAGATTTTGGGTTAAAATTGTTTAACTGAGATTCTCTCTTGAGTTGGAAGAAGTTTAAAGAATCACTTTAAATAAATAAGTATGTTTTTTTTTCTCCAACGTGTTTATTTCCTTGATCTCTCTGAGCTAAGAAAGGTCATGGGAAAAGCAGATGAGCCGTTCCAGTGGTGGGGAGCGGTTTGAGGTGGGCCTGATGCAGGGTCTGAGCTCAGCCACTCAGGGCTGTGAGGAGGGGCTGGCAGAGCTGCTGCAGGAAGCACTCACAGGGAGGAGGGAGGACGTGAGGAATCCCAGAGCTGGGGGAGCCTGGAGATATTTAGGGAGCTGGGCGAGAGACTCAGCCATCTTGTATTCTGGGGCGTGAGGACCCTGCGTCGTGGAAATGAGGTGGGGGGGTTTGGTGCGGGGTGGAAATGCGCAGGGAAAGATTGGCTCACCTCTTCAGGTCCACTGTGGTGACGTTGAAGACCACGCCCTTGAGCCACAAGATCATGAAGAGGCGCTGGGAGAAGGGGCAGTTGCCGATGCTCTCGCCATCACTTCCCGCCTGAGAGAACCACAGAAGAAAAAAAAGACAGAGTGAGATTATGCAACACATCATCAACAAACGTACCATGCTAGAAACAATTACTGTAATAACTTTGGGTGTGGCAGAGGAAAAAACATGAAGATAGAGTGCTACGCCCGGTGCAACATGTAATTTAACTGGACCACATCAAGTCAAATATGGAAGATGCAGAAAATATACTTTTTCATTTGTTTGCTATGACATGCCGCAAGTTCACATTCATGTTTATGCTATCATGCATTCATTTGTCCTCCAAAGCAAAACTGAAGACACTGAAGTAGAAATCTAATTTTGAACAAAAGTGTCTGCTACATAATTGAAACTTGGACCTGAAATCAGCCATAATGCTTTAGCAACAGTGAGTCCACAGCGCTTTCTAGATGCAGTGACTGCCGACAATCAGGCCGGGCCTTGATCTGCTTTTCTTGAGACAGTGTTTCATTCACACTCACTTGAAAGGCCAGCTCTCAAGAGAGCTCACTAGCAGCTGACCTTCATCCCCAGCCATGGTGGCCATTAATTCCCACTCAGATGTAACGGAACGCCTCGTGGTGCCCTTAGACGGGACAACAGATACGTGCTTAGTGGCTCCCAGTGTTCAACCAGAGCCGAAACAAAGTTTTGGATGTGGGGAACATGATCTTTGAAGTGCAAGATTCTTTTTAGTATTTTTTTTTTTAATACAGACAGCAAATGGCTCTCATTGATGCCGTTCCAGTCTCTCATTCTTAGCTGTGCTCACTGACTGGTTCCTCAAGCACACCCCTACAGATTCTCCACACAAATTCAGTGGATGATTCTGGAACAGATGTGGCCCTGGTCTTGTGTGCCATGTGTTTTGCAGTGCGATGTTCTCAGCGCCATAAATTAAAGGCACTGTCCCAATGCTGCAAAGCAGCAGGCGTGAAATGGATTGCTGAAAACACTCTCTCTCTGCTGTAGAGTGGGAGGCCTAGTCTGGGAGGCCTAGTCTGGCTCTGCCTGCCTACTGCTCCCAGTTCAGTTTTCGCTGAGATCTTAGTCTGGAACTGATGTTTGCAAGATGAAATGACGGGCCATACTGAGGGGCCCACCAATCAGCGACGAAATGTAGTCAAGAGCTAGATGAAGAGATACAAACAGTAATAGCAACGCTAGAAAACATTGAAGAATTGAAGCTGGAGCACAATTATTACTTGAGAACAAAGGCATTGTTGCATTACTGCCAACAGGGTTTGGGAAAAGGCTAATATATCATCTTGCATCATTTGTGGCAAAGCAGGAAGTAAAACAATCCCATAGTGATCAATGCTGATCCATTGGTGATCAGAAATGTAAGGTGTGTGACAACACCCTTTTTGCACACTGTGATTCCAGAAATGTACTACAAAATTTTAATACAGCTAATTAGTCAGTCATGTATCCTGAAGAGGGGCAGAATTCCTCCTGCAAAATTGACCTAGCAATGGCATTCAGCTCTGAAGGTCACAGCAGCTGCGCTCTGAGGGCTGGAGTCAGCAAGGCCACCCTCACATTCCTTCCTCCGTATCTCAAATATGCACTCATAATATGGGCTTGGTGTGATCTCAGGCCGAAGACTCCTCTCCTCCTCCTCCTTCTCCTATTCGAGTGTCTGCAATGTGTGAGTGTCTCAGGGGAGTTGCCCCGCAGTAGACACGGGCTGAGTCTATTAACCGAGTTATTAACGAACTAATTAAATCAGCATTCCTGTGCGTTCCACCAGCAGCACCGTTGGGCCAGACTAACGCAAAGGAGCAGTTGCATGACTCAGCGAGATGGGAACGGATTTCTACCTCAAGGACAGAATTCTAAAATAATCTGTTAAAGGGATGGAACACAGGAATAAACACCTACAAAATCTCTACATTAAATCACATTGGTGTCTGTGCTTCACATGAATAGGTGGGCGGAAACCTGCTCTGGATAATTCTGATTTGTGCTTTAATTTAACCATCACACAATAAAACCCGGCATCTGGGTCTGCATTTCCTCCTGGTGAATGGGGGCTTTGTTCCTGATGTTCCCTCTCTCCCTCCCTCTCAGCCCCCCTGCTGGTGTGGACAAACCTGCTGGGGTACGCCCCCTGTTGTGCTCAAGCTGTTTACCGTGTCTGAACCTCCATTACAAGACTTTTCTGTGTGACTAGCTCTCCTTGGAGAAGCCCTAATTAAAGCCGCTTCTGTCCTCTTAAAGCTCCTCCTCATGAAATGTTCAGTTCTTGATCTGTCTGAGGCACATGACATTTAATCTTAGAGTTGCTATTTTTATCGGGAGAGCATGATAATGAGTTGGTCGGTGTCTTTTTGCAGACCTCTCCTCCCAACACACACACACACACGCCGTGAATCACAGACAAGCAGGAGGGGAGTTTGTCTGACGGCGACGCGGGAACAGTTCCCATGGCGATGGACGGATCTGTCTACGACACCGCTGGCCGCATCTCAAAGGAGACAAAAGAGAAAAGAACAGAACAGGATCACAAAGGCGACCAGAAGGGTCGGTGTGCGCACGCGCACACACACACACACACACACACCGACATCTGACAGAGCCTGTAGCATCACCTGATTATATGCCAGGCGCTCTGCCTCCACCACTGCAGGCTGATATGGAGCTCCCGGCAGGCGTGCTCTTGGCTTGCTATATTTAGGCAAACACAAAGGAGGTCCCGGCTGTTTAAGAGGCAGACAGACATGGTGTGCAGACAAGGCTCCGGTAATGGCTGCTGTCTTGGCACTGGCTATTTCCTCCCAGCATCGGCGCTGATAATCGAAGCACATACACAGGCCTCGGGCCCCAGGAGCTCACAGCTGCGGCTGCCGCAGGATGGAGGGAAGGGGGAAGTGGAGGAGAGATCCAGAGAGAGGAACTGGGAGGGAGATTTCAAAGAGCTACGATAAGGAACAGGGAGGAGAGAAGAGGGAGAAACTGTACTAAAAGATACAGGGTTGGATGGAAGGCTAGATAAAACTGGCTGGCACAGGAAAACCCCCAAAAAAATGTGAAGGAGAGGAAGAGACAGAATTAACAATGGAATGGAGGGAACTAAATATTAAGAGAAAGCAGAATCAGAAAAAGAGCGAGAGCTGGGACAAAGGGGAGTCGCAAGCACAGGACGGAGTGACCGTGGGAGGGAAATGAGGAGGACAGATAGACAGAGGAACAAGAAACTCCAGGCCACTCCCTCTCTCCATCCCCTGCCACTTCTGGAGAGTCCCCGAGGCTCTGCTCTTCTTCGCCTAGTCATCTTTCCCTCTCTCCCTCCCTCCCTCCCATCCTGTCTCTTTCTCCCCCCCTCCATCGGAGGCCCCCGTGCTGGGTCAGGGGGAAGAAACTATTCCAGAAATGTCTCTGCAGTTGGGGCCGGTACAGCGTGTTGTTTAGATTGGGTGATGATGTCTGTGGAGTGAGCATTTCCTCTGAGACAGCTGTGATCACACGCCGGCTGACTTGAGAGCCTGATGCAACAGTAATGAAACCCTCGCCAAACCAGAGACGACGTTCAAAATAACAGGCTAATGGCTACTCTTTTACTCCTCTATAAAAGTTTTGTAATCTGTTCCCCAACTGTGTCATTTCCCCCTTTTCTTCTGAAATTGTGTCAATTTGCAATTCATGGAAAAACAGAAGAAGTGGCCTTACAGTTAATATAAGTTCCCATCGTTAAAACTGTGCTAAAGTATACCTTAAAATACATCCAAATCCTCAGTCTCTTGCCCTTCTATGTGATTCCAACATTAGTGCGATGGGTTTACCAGACTGAATCACTCTCCCACTGTCTGTTAACAAGCTGTTTTTTTCTCTCAGAAAACTCAAAGCCCTTTCTGTCTTAAAGGGTTGGGGCATTCTTATGTGTAAGGGAGAGCGAGAGGAGGAGAAGGCGAGAGCACTGAGGTCATTCTGTAGGGCGCACTCAGCAAACACACAGGGAGGAAAAACAGCATAGTGCTCTTTTAGTGTGCTACCGTTACAAAGACGTCATGTTTGCTCAACATAAAAAAGAAAAGAAGAAAAGAACTGCACCACGATACGCGAGCGAACCAATTATTTTTAGGTAGAGCACCTTATATGGTCACAACATCAAGGCCAAATCAGGGAAAATATTGACGAATAAAAAAGGGAAGGAAATCAAGCACTGTTGAGATCAACAGTGACTTCTGAACTGGCAGACTGATGACTGTTAGACTACCAAACCCTTTCGGTCTTCTCCTATGACACACACACACACACACACACACACACACACACACACATGCACACACGCACATACACAAGTGAACTCAATGGTCTGTCTGCTGAATACTAGGCCTTAGAACCAGATTTAATTTCCCGTAAATGGGAGGAGTGTTTAAATACAGTTTGATATATGAACCTCTTCAGGCCACACATGATCTCTCTGCCTCTTTATACATATGTTCCATCTCCCCTTTTCCTCTATGCAACAGACACACAGGCGCACAACTCCCAATGGAGACGGTGACTCATAAAGTAGTCACAGACGTTGCTTCCGGAGAGGAGCTTGGAGCACAATGCAGCTGTGGACTGCCATTCATCAGCAGAGGACACTCTGCACCCAGTCACTGCTGATGACATCACCTGCCCAGTCACAGCTCACACCCCAGACCTCAACCCATCGCATCAGTGATCCTCACCTCGCACCATGGCTGGCGTGACCCAAGTCACTGACGAGGATGAGCCAAGGTGGAGATCAGTCCTGTCAGCAGATGAGTGAGATGATTGCTGAGAGTGTCGTGTATTGGCCACAGTGACCCACAATGCTCGAGCCTAGGCTCTTGTTCTCCATTACTGACAGATAATGGCTGACAAGAGTTGCATTGTGTTGCACCCACTTCTCCCGGTTGCCTCACAATCGTTTCCTCAACCACCAGCCAGTGCCAGGGCGGGTGAAGATTCCAGCCTTTCGAACAGGCCCAACGTTTCAGCTTTGCTGGGTAGGGGGGCAGTGGGTGGCAAAGCTTGGGCCCCACCCTCTGAATGGAGGCTATATTTAGCAGCATGATGGCCAAGCCTTTCCTCAGCTCTCAACATTCTCTGAGGGGGAGGCTCAGGTTCAGGCCACAGTATTACCCAAAAAGGAGCTGGTGGTGAGCACAGGCCACTTCTCACACTGCAGCATCAGAGGAATGTCTAGTCAGGCCACACAGAAGAGAGAGGGAAAGTGTGTAAGTGTGTCTGTGAGAGGGGGAGGGAGGGGGGGAGGGGAGAGAAAGAGTGACTGAACAAGAAGTGAGAAAGAAATAAAGAAAGAAAAAAAGAAAGAAAGGGAGAGAGACTGAGGGAGTCTGTGAAGGCACGTGGTATCTCTGCATGTAACCATGGGGAGAGACACATCGTGAAGAACATCACACCCTGCCACGGGCCCTGACTCAGGCAGGCGTCAGCTTGTGGAAACCACGCGTCCACTCCCACCCAAAAACCTACCAGGGAGGAGCAACACCAGATATGGCTACAACTGACCCGTCTTTCACGTAGCACAGCCCTGACCTTACTGCCATTAGTTTCCCAAACTGCTGTGTAAACACAGTGGAAGTTATATCCAAATGGTTTTCAGGCTCTAAGCCTTGCCAATTTGAGCAGCTTTGCAAATCACCCATAACAAACAAATGCAATGGGACAGTCAACAAAATCCCCTGTGCCAGGTCTTACTGTGGCAAGGGTGGAGGCTATATTTTGAAAGAGGGTCAGAGGAGGGATTGACCTGGTTTTATATCTCAATATCTACAATTAGATAGTGTGGGTTCACAAAGCTATAAAAGAATATACACAGGAATGTGAATGCAGATGGTAATCACAACCATGAGCCATACTGGGACACACAGACCTGGGCATGGTCCTGGTTAGCATGGGGGATGCAAACGTTAAGGTTTAGGAACGTGGTGGTCATTGTTGTCTATGAGCGGTGTCTACATTCTGGCTATCCAGTGCAAATACTGGAGTATTTCTAAAAGATTATATTCCTGGCCAAAGTTTCAGAGAAACCAGAGGGCATCGTCTGAGGAATGAAAAGGGAGGCTGTATTCGACTCAGACAAATATTAGCCAAACATCCAGGAATGAGAGGTGATGAAATAAGTAAATGTTGAAAAGGTCAAATATGTATTGGCACAAGCTTAAGATAAAACGTTATTGTTCTCACAGTGAAAAGCCTCAAACTAAATAAAAGACAGCATATAAAACAACAACAATCGTTCAGGGGGAGACAAAAAAACAAATATTAGCCTAAAACTGAGTGAATCGAATGAGACATTTCTCCAGTTACTTACTTCGTCTGATGCTCAAACAACACACTCTAGACCAATGAGCAAGAATCACATGCTGGATAACTCCCCAACTTCCTCATCTCTCCACACACACACAAATACAGACACACGTCTTAACTTCAACAGATCAGAAAGTCATGACGCAAACACTGAATGCAAAAACATAACCAAACTGTTAACTGACATTTACAATCAACGTGTACAACCAATCGGCCTGAAAAAACCCTGATGTCTAGCCCAACCACCCTTGGCACAAACTGTGGCATGGGGCATTTGTGGCGAGACAAAAACATCAGTTATATACCTGTTTGAAGTCAAGTAGTGGGGGGATGTATACTGATTATACAGATTATATTATATCATGTCATGTCAGATGACAGATTCACTGAACAGCTTTAGCATCACAATAATGTTTGTCAATACCAGACAAATCAGGTTTAAATATATGGTGACAGCCACAATGGCAAATATCTGAGGTCAAAGTCAAGGCCCTTCTTCTCCACTGCTGTAAGGAACAGGTTACTGTACTTACCCTAAAGCTCACCTGCCCTGTTACTCAATTTAACCACAGGTATAAAACCTTCAGGTAACAGGAGATGAGTGGACGGTGTTGTGGAGGATCATGTTGCAGTGTGCACAGGGCAGGCTACAAGCGCCCTGTAATTACGCAGACACAGCAGACATCTTCTAGCTATAAAGACGTGCTGTCAGACGAATCAATACATTGAGTTACTGTGTGTAGTGATTCATAAAGCCCCCCCACACTCCACACTAATGCATTCTGACACAATCAACTGGTACGGCTTTTGTCAATGTTGGTATTCTTCGGAGCCACACAATGGTTCTGAGGTGGGAGAATTCCAAGATTTAAAGACTGGAAAGGTGGCAAGTCATCAGTATGAAGGTCAACCACTATCACCATAAAAAAGAGGGAGCAGGTCTCGACTGCTTGTAAATCTGACAAGGACATGGTTAGCTATTGTGGCAGCTCAAGTGACAGCGGAAGAGTGCATTCCGTCATCTTGAGTAAAGAGAGGGATCACATGAAAAGCTCAGGACCTGATTGAGAGACTGCACTGAGTGCAAGCAAGTTGCAAACGCTCCCTGTGCCATTTACGATGTCCAACATGAGTAAGGCGTTGACCACTGAGAGGGCTTTCACACAGGAAAGGGAAAGCTTAGAGCTGTGCAAAAATCAGATGATAGAAATCCCCATTCTCCGATAAGCCCCCCATTTACAGGCTTCTTTGCCCGCGGGGACACAGGTTTAAGTCTGGCCTGCTGGCGTTTCCCAGTCCTCTCCCCACCTCTTCTCCGCCTCCCTTCCGGTCATAACACTTCACTGCCCTGTCCAAATAAAGGCATCAAGAAGCCCAAAATAAATTTAATCCCCATTCCGAGGACAAGCTAGTTTTAGTTGATCATTTTGGGTTCTCTGACAGACCCATCAATGAGTTTGTGTTAGGCTGTTCATCACAGTAAGATAGCCTATATCTCAGAGCTGAATCCGTTTGGAAGGATCCATGTTTGAAGGGATCCCACCAACTCAGAGCAAAACGCAATGTGTAACAAGCAACGCATAGTGAAACCAACCAACCAACCCTTGTTTTAAAGTCACCCTTTTTTTTGCTCTCTCTCCCCTGACTCAATTAAAACTTTAACTATTCCATCTCAGTCTGTTCTAATGTTGATTTAAGCTGGGGTCATTTCCCGTCATTGGTTCTACAAGAAATGCCTCATTTGTAGCCTACCCAGCTTCCCAGGAAGAAGTACAAGAGAGGGGGAGAGTCATTTTTCCTGAGTGAGCTAGAGACATTTTTCAGTGGAAGACATGGCTTAACTCTGACTCATAAGGATAACAGCATGATACAGATGAGTATACACTAAATCAGCCAACAGTGTCATTTGGTTGGTTTTTCGTTGGTCAACACTGATCTTGTTTCCAAGAATGTGCCCATATGGTTGTGTTTAATATTCTCTTAAAATAAAGGGCTACCATGTACAGTGCCACTTGAAAGTATGTGAACCCCTTGAGCACTTAAGCGTTTTCTGTTGTTTTACCATGATTTTTCATTTTTTTATCACCAATTTTCCATAGAGGAAATGTCAGGTTTATGTTTATCATTTGCATGTACTTGTTTAGAGGAAATTGTTTGAGTAGCCGAAAAACTACATGAAACATGGAATTAGTCCATTTCAAAAGTAAGTGAACCCCCAGCTGAATTGATAAAGTCAAGCAGGTAACAGATTCAGTGAAACTTATTTGGGTGATTAATTAGTCAATTGAGCAAACCGATCATCTGAGACATCCTTAGAGAAAGGTTTGGGCAACACAGATTAAAAGAGAGAGGAAACCAACCAAACTACTGTAGTGCCAAGGTGTACCCACACAGATCAACAATGCCGAGAGGAAACGAGATATCCGAGAACATCAGGAAGAAGGTACTGACAGCCCATCAATCTTGGGAAAGCTATAAGACCATCTCCAAAAGATTCCAGCTCCATCCATCCATCCAAGACAAATAATTTTGAAATGGAGGGCATTCAACATGACCGCATCTCTGCCTAGAAGTTGATGCCCATCAAGACCATCACCAAGAAGCACCAGAAGAAGAATAAATCAGGTAAAAGTCAACCCACACATCACCTCTAAAGAGTTTCGGACCTCTCTGGCAGCATCTGGGGTAAATGTACATGGGTCTACAATCAGACGAAAATTGTTGGTTTTGATCGTGACAAAATAATTCTATCTCGGACTCATCTGTTTAAAGAAGGGACTTCCAGAAGGCCTTTGGTTTATCCAAGTGGTCTCGGGCAAAGTTGAAACGGGCAGTTTTGTTCTTTCTTGAGAGCAGAGGCTTCCTTCTAGCAACCCGATCATGAATGTTATGTCTATTCAATTTTCGTCTGATTGTAGACCCATGTACATTTACCCCAGATGCTGCCAGAGAGGTCCGAAACTCTTTAGAGGTTATGTGTGGGTTGACTTTTACCTGATTTATTCTTCTTCTGGTGCTTCTTGGTGATGGTCTTGATGGGCGTCCACTTCTAGGCAGAGATGCGGTCATGTTGAATTCCCTCCATTTCTAAATTATTTGTCTTGGATGGATGGATGGAGCTGGAATCTTTTGGAGATGGTCTTATAGCTTTCCCAAGACTGATGGGCTGTCAGAACCTTCTTCCTGATGTTCTCGGATATCTCGTTTCCTTTCGGCATTGTTGATCTGTGTGGGTACACCTTGGCACTACAGTAGTTTGGTTGGTTTCCTCTCTCTTTTAATCTGTGTTGCCCAAACCTTTCCCTAAGGATGTCTCAGATGATCGGTTTGCTTAATTGACTAATTAAGCACCTAAATAAGTTTCACTGAATCTGTTACCTGCTTGACTTTACCAATTCAGCTGGGGGTTCACTTACTTTTGAAATTGACTAATTCCATGTTCCATGTAGTCTTTTGGCTACTCAAACAATTCCCTCTAAAAAAAGTACACGCAAATGATAAACATAAACCTGACATTCCTTCTATGGAAAATTGGTGATGAAAAAAATGAAAAATCATGGTAAAACAACAGAAAACTCCTAAGTGGTCAAGGGGTTCACATACTTTAAAGTGGCACTGTATGTCTTGGGAGGTTTTGTAATTAAGCAAAAGGATGCATTCTATGATGGGTTGAACCCATGCGTGTCAATGACTGCACCCTTGGTCATGAGCCCAATCTTAAACAGCTCTTCCAGGGCACACACACAACAAAGAAGATTCTGAGAAACAGGGAGCCCAGGGCTGCTCTTCCTGTAAGTAGTGGGTCCCTGGGGTAGCAACAAAGTATTTGCAGGCAGAGGACTGCAGGGGAGCTATCCAACAGTCTGGGGTTAGGCACACCTGGGCCCAACCCTTGGAGGTTTCCATATGAATTGAGTCGAAGTTGACACAAATATTGCGGAAGCAAGCCTCTCTGGCATTTTACAGCTGCATACCTCCCTGTGTTCATATCAGTCTGTAAGGGCTATTTCAATCCAAACGTTCCAGAATGTTCCAGAGTCTCAATAAAGTGATGTCACAGGGGCACCAGAAAGGCAAGGCGTTTTACTTTTTGTATGAGAGTTACAGCTACAGCAGACACACATCCTGTCATTAAGTTTGGAATCAACCGAGATCAAAGTGAACAGGACCTCTGTAACTTGCCAGCTGATCCAGTGACTCGTAAACAATTATTAATCTGCCAGTGGATCCACGTGGGTGCAAGGGTTGATTTTAGTGTTTTTTTTTTATCCTGGCTAACTGAGAAAACTGCACAACTCCTACCAATAAAATCCCTCAGTTAGTACAGAGGACCGGGCTCATCCCAGGACCTGATGCAGCAAACAAAACAGTCACCATGGCAATATAGTGAAAGCAGACAAAAGCACTGCAGCCTGCTTCATAGTGGGCAGCGGCCTGGTGAACTCAAGACTCAAGCAGGATTGTGAGTCTGCTTCTTCCACTTCGAGTCACCAGTCATTACAACAGATGCACAGCAGCATTTCTGAAAAGCGAGATCTAGAAATTGGGCCAATTGTGTAGTATTTTGTATAAACAATCTGCCTGGTGTAATACAGCAGACAAGATTGAACCCACATGACTGTAGACAATGAGGGAACAAATTAAACCAGACACTCAAATAGATAGGACATTTTTGGATGTTCTCAGGGCAACTGAGCACACTGGAACTGTTGTCGCTATGTTGGACCCTTTGAACCCCTAATACATCTGGGCCAAACCCATCACCTGTCATCGTTAGGGGTGGATCACAAAGCTCTTGAGGTTTCAACAGTGATAAATCTTATCAAACAAAGATAGAATTTCTCCATAAAAAGGTGTGGAGAGAGGTGTGACAGGAGACGTGGCTGGGGATGGGATGTTGCAATGCTGCAGTCGGGGCTGGTGGCCTATGTGCCTTGTACACTTTATCAGTCACTTCCAGAAGCAGTGGTTTGTTTGGTGCCTATGGCAACATGCAGGCCTGCCTCATTGTCTTAGAGGGGGCCTGTCTGATGTGCTAGAGTGGGAGCAGTGATGAACGACACCCTGGCTACATCAATAATGTAAGTGCCCGTCAGCTTCATAGCCTGAACGGGAGGCAAGGAACACTAGTTATCACACTTTGCTTAAAAGCGCACACTCTCATTCATACACAAACACACAGACTCAGAAAGAAACATAGACCAACACAACACAACACAAAAACACACACGCGCTCCCGGAGAGTGGAAAGAAGAACCAGAGCATACAAGGTGCTGTCAGGTGCTGCTGGCAGCAAGAGGTTGCTCTCTGAGGAAGCTCACTGTCGCTGACTGGCTGCGTCATTTGTCCGCCAAACGCAGCTGATTACATCCAAACTCAAAGCACATTATCAATGCAAAACATACATCCTTTCTCTTTCTTCCTCTCCCTCTCTGGACCTCTGTTCAGGACATCTGTCATCATAGAAATAATGAGCTTATGTATGAAACCAAAAAAGGATTACAAAATAATGCAATTAGGGAAATGCAGTTGAAATCACAACCAACATCGGTTAAACAAACTTTTAAGTAGTCTATTACATACCGCAAAAATACTTCACACGAGAACCACTAATATAAGCTTCATTACCTTCACTAAATCTGTGCACTACCTGGACCTTCATTCCTCAACTAGCAAAGAAGGAATAGCAAACAGCCACTGCAATCCTTGGCCTACAACCACCCGAAGATTGAATCATGAACTGCATTTTACAGCACTAACTACTTGTGCCAAAAGGAAAGCCATCCATAAATCCTATCCTATCCAGTGGCATACTGTTAATAGTTCAACGTTCCTTAAGAGATACTTAATGCAGCGGGGCAGTAACATTTTAGTTTGCTTGCTCCCCTTTTACACCATGTCAGCAAAGTTTGGTCATTCATTTTTTAAACCCGCCACTTTAAGGGGTGAACGAAGGAGAAGAGCACCAAGTACACAGAGGTTCCTGTGATTACAGCATGTAATAGATCTTCTACTTGACTGAAGCCATCAGAGGAATTTTACATGGCTCTGTGATTGCATTGCCACAATAAGCTTGGTTGCCCACTGTGTAGGACTACTTGTGCCCCTCTTTTTCTGGCTCATAATTAAATTCAGCTCCCACCCCCACGCCCCCTTTTACTCCCTCTCCTTCTCCCTCCATGTCATCCTCTGTCCCACCCCCTCTGTCTGTTTTCCCTCTAGGTTTTTCCCGCTCTGCTAAGCAAAAGGGCCCCTGGATAGAAAGCTACAGATCACAAATGGGCAGCAGCCGGTGGTTGGGCTTGCGTCAAGCCCCCTGTACAACACATTTTCCAGATAATGTCCATTATCCTCCTTTGGAAGGGTCAATACATGTTCACTGAAAATAACAAAAAGCTTATCACGCCTTAATAAGACCCTTATGCAGACCAAATAAATTGGTTTCAATTTCACAGGGTAGGGTGAACACCTCAAGGTAGTGCGCAACAATCAAGACAGATCATTTAGATATTATTTGGGCTATGGGCCACAGAACATTTATATTTGAATGTTCTTGGCAAAGATGAAATCCGTTAGGTCATTATCTAGCGAACACAATTGAAACAAACGCGTCTAAATTTGATCTGGACTACCCAGTAGTTTACACCACAGTGTACCACGGTTATACAAAGAAGCAATGCAAGTGAGGTAGGTATCCCAAACCGTATCCTTGGCCGGACGGATATCCTGTCAATGCCTTTGGCTACATTGTTTCGGCAGTGGAGGAAAACGTAGGAAGAAAAAGAAAGTCTA
Source organism: Sprattus sprattus (assembly GCF_963457725.1). NCBI lineage: Eukaryota > Metazoa > Chordata > Actinopteri > Clupeiformes > Clupeidae > Sprattus > Sprattus sprattus. The sequence goes on from NC_137911.1 coordinate 20,851,634, forward strand.
CGTTGGGACATAGTTCAATTAAACTTACTACTAGAATTAGTTAAAATCTTGCATAAGGCATCGCGAAGGTAACAGATATTGTATAACCTCTACATTATCATTATCACGAAGCTTTGGGCTGTGGAAGCGTATCCGCCCTGTCTTTGAGGCTGACATTCATAGCCCACATGGCAGCTAAAGGTATCTCCAACAGTGTGCTAATTCTGCAGTTTTACCTTAAGACCCATTTAATAATGTTTAACAGTAAATTGTTTGGGTGGCACCGCACGGGCCAGACCATACATGTATACCCGAATTCAACCAAGTTATCCAAAAACAGCTCTGCATACAAACAAACATCAACGCTAGATACAGCTACATTCAAACCGTTAAGACGTTAAGTTTATAAAACTGAGTACGGTTTCGTACGAATTTCGTTGTCACTGTGTGTGAAGTTTTTTTTTTTTTCATTTTTGCAGTCTATTTTTCCTATTAGGACTAAATTGCATCTGTTTGAGGTAGGATTAATTTGGACGAATCTAGGAATCCTTACCTTTACAAAGAGTTCGATAACGGGTTCGTTTTCGCCCTTCAGTCCGTTCTGGGGTACCGAAAGAGACATTTTTAAGTTAGTTTTAGAAGTTTCCACCGAAACTGGCCTCCTCAGCCAAAGAAAAAAAGGCAACTATTTTCCCAGCAGCAATGTTCTCCGCCTCCCCGTCCGTGCAGCCTTCGGATAACCGTTTTCCCAACCAAGTTGTGATGGCCAGCTGGAACCGTGCAGCAATTCTCACACAAGTCGAGTTTACGCAGCTCGTTCGCCACTGGTGCCGCCTGATACAAAGAAGAGTATTTCCCCGCTTTTCTAGAAGCTCGATATGGCTATCAGTGCATTGTTAAGCCTCCCCGACTCTTTGGTCTTTTACAGTTGCGCTAGACTGGAGAGTATGATGGGACGAGGGAAAAAAAGCAACGGGAATATTTAAAGGCGTGATGTCATCTGGACGGCAAACATAAAAGTGGGCTGGGTTTGAGTGGTCTTGGAGAAGAGAATGCCTGCAGCGCTTCTTACGTTGTGTGACAGAGACGACCAATAGCCGAAGGCCGACTGTCTCATTTGCATCAGTGCAGTTGGTTATGTTAACAGAATTCCATAGAATTTATGTATTTTGTTAATGGGTCCAAATCCTCTCTTCATAAAAGAATCGCGCCTCTTCCACCATTTTACACTTTTTGAAGACTTCTGAGGGCCAATTATTTGGCCAAATGTAACCATCTGGTCATGGGCTAGGCAATTGTAGGCGATGCAAGGGGAACTTCGTCACAGAATGAAAACAAAATAATAATACTTTAACTAGTTCTAACATCATATCCTAAAACTAAGTATGATATTTGCTATATCACACCTGTCAAAACGATTCAAAGTGAACAAGAGAGATTAACTGGTTGTTCTGCTCTAACTGGCTTAACTCAGCTGGCTGGCGTCATCCCTCAGGACCCTGTTCCAACAGGCTCCCATGTGACGCTGGCCCTAGCAACCGTACATAGAGACGTACCGCAGCCCCAGCCTACCTCCGGGAGTATTGCAGCAGGTGCTGCAAAACAAAGCCTTAGTGGCCTTCAATGGTTGAGTCAAGGTTCTGTTCCTACATACACATCTAGTTTTCATAACAGTGTAGGCACACCAACCCTTAATACTATACTTGTTTTAACTCTGAAGTAGTCGCCCTTACGCAAGCACAGTGCCAGTGCACTCATTCGTCCATAGCCCGGGCAGCGACCATGCAGTCCTATGTTGACAGGATGGCTTTCTACCTCCTAAGTGTTCATCTCATCTGAAAATGGCTACAAAGCTAATGGCCAATTTTGGAATCTCCTTTGCACTCTCAAGAGCTCTAAAGCAACACACAATAAAGATGGGGAGACATGCTGTCTGCGCTAGTCCAGTGGCCACAAACCTGATGGAAGTGTAGCTTGTACCATATTAGAAATAAATCAACACTTATGTTTCTCACCAACACTAGAGTCTCACACCGGAATTTAATGGCACCACTGGCACATCCATTTTGCCCATTCAGGTGAAGCCATACTTAAATTTGACATATTTGCCCCTTAATTGATATACTCCCAAGGGCAGAGAGGTAAGGTACAATTAACTACCGTTATTCAGTATGGTACTCCATTGGCTCCACAGAAATGTCCAAAATGTGCAGTAGAAAACAGGCGACACACATCAGAGTTGAGGAGCTAACCTTGCAGAAGCATGTGTAAATCTAGCAAACCAGACAAAAGAGCAACTTCTAAAAAACACAGGACAGCAGAGTAAAGGTTCTCTTTTTAATGTGACTTTTTCAAAGTCAGAATTTACATTACATTTCAACAATTTCAAACAACTTAAAAAGTTACCAAAAAAGAAAAGGGGAAAAAAATAAAAAATAAATCACACTCATACCAATGATTCTGTTTTGTTCTGTGGAAATTCGACCTCCGCACAGTGGGGACCAAGACTGGTCCACAAAGTGCTGCAACTAAAGGGCGAGGTGGCAGCTTTGATCTGCGTCACTGAAGGTTTTTTTCCTTCTTTTTCATTTACCATCAGCTTCATGCACACGGGAGGTTGGACACTCAGTGCTTCTGCACATGCAATCACAGAACAACCCCCCACCCCCATCTGCAATCTGCCAACCCAATCTGCACAAGGTACACACAAATCAACCTCTCTACAGTTCCTTTACTGGTCAAGTAAAAAATAAAGATACAGGAACCGAGGGAGAAAAGAGACTTGAAACAAACCTGAACAATCTGGATACACGTACAGTGTTTTATGGAAGCGGGGGGAGGCAAATGAAAATTAAAACAATTCATGGGGGCCATGCTGTAACAAAACGCAGCTCTACTCCCCACCCGACAGAAGTCCCATTGGACTGTGTACCCAAAGCATTAAAATAAACCTAGAGCATCAACAATTTGTACATTCTAAAGCTGAACCAACATCAAACTTAACTGAGAAAAAAAAACACAGGGAGAAGAGGGGGAGACAAAGAAAGAAATAGAGAGGGAAGATTTGGGAGAGACTGTTCCTCAGGAGGGTGGCGGGGACATCTGTGCCTTCCTCATGGAGCGCAGGGCTTTCTCACGTAGTTGTCTCTCCAAGTCATCAAGACTGTCATCTACTTCACTGTCTGATTCCTTAAAAGAAAGGCAGCATTAAAAATTATACCTCCACTCAATGTTACATACCTTTAACGTGGTCTTCACCACCTTATTCAAAGAACAGACCTGTTTATTGTGGTGGTGGAGGTGGTATTTACTCAATGTCGCTCTAAAAAGAGGAATCAGAATCCTGATTAAAAATCGACTTCTCTTTTTAGAAATGATATTTGAAAACCAAATCTTAATGAGGAAAACAAGTAACAAAATCCCAAGAAAGGTACATGAAATCATGGGGAAATGTATATGAAATCTTTAGCGACATGTGACAAATATATTTGTTCGAAGTGTGAGCCCCACTGACCGGTTCCCTTAAGGAAATCCAATTTGAATTATTCTTAATTAAGCACAAATTTTGACCTTTTGAATAAGAAATTCTTTGAGGAAACGCTTGGAATTTGCATACAATTTTGTAAACAATTTTCTGTGAAAGCGCTTAAAACATGCAAATTAGTTTGATGGAAAGCAGCTTTAGTCAGGACAGCGCTCTTGAACTGATGGTAATGTACATGGTCAAAATATCTCCCCCTGTAGCATGAATAAAGTAACTTCAACACTAACGCCATCATTCCTGATTCCATTTGTGGATGGCTTTAGTGCGTCTAGCTCAGATAAGAGGGCGTCACCTTTTTCGGGGAGGAGTCAGCATCTCCCTCGCCCTCCTGCTCCTCTTCCTGCTCCTGCTCCGGCTCTGGCTCTGGTTTAACCCGGTCCTGTCCATCTTCAGCCTCGGCTTCCGCTGCGGCGCTCTTCTCCTTCTTGTGTTTCTTGTGTTTCTTGTGCTTCTTATCCTTCTTGTGTTTCTTCTCCTTCTTCTTCTTCTTTTTCTTCCCACTAGCTTCAGCATCGGACGTCTACAGAAGAAACACACACACACACACACAAACAGATAAACACACTGGCCATTCAGTGGGCCACCTGGCAGGATAACCTCTTTCAGTAACGATAAGTCTCCCCATTACCCAAGACGGTTTGAAACAATTGAGAAAGTAAGAATAATCAATACGCATACAGTCTGTGTGAACAGACTTTAAATCTTAATAGTGCATTGACTGGTGATACAATCTTCTACACACGACCTGCACTACCTAGTCCTCACTAGGTCAGAGCATGCATTGCATTGCTGTACCTTGTTAGGAGAGGGGCTGGCAGAGCCGCTGCCAGGCTTTTTGGCAGGGGGAGGTGGCGATCCACTGGCTGAGCGGGACGGAGAGGGCGATGCAGAGGCAGGAGCCGGCCGCTTCAACTGCGGAGGCTGTGAGGCAGGCAACCGAGAGTGAGGGGAGACCCTCCTCAATGGCTGGGGGCTCTGAGAACTTCTGATGTGAGCAGAGATGAGGGGGGGAGAGAGCGAGAGAGAGCGAGAGAGACACACATGATGATATGCAAATTAAAAATGTATTCCAGTAAATAATAAATAACATTTACCTGAAAGGGATCCAGCTTTAACCAAGCCCTGATATATTACTAGAGGTAGGGGGTTATGCGTACCTTTGGGTCTTGCGTGGCTCTGGGGTGCGGGACACCCTGCGGATGGGCCGGTTGTTGTGGGAAGGGGACTGCTGCCTCGGGCCGCGGGCCTGCTGCGGGGAGCCGGAGTGGGGGAAGCGGCCCTGGGGGCTGACTGACCCCCGGGATGGGTGAGGGTGGGCTCGGCCGGAGGGAGAAGGGGAGAGCCGGGAGTCTCTGGCGGCCCGGGACGAGCTCGGTGGCGAGCTCCTGCGCTGGCGTGGAGGGGGTGAGATGGAGGAGGGGGGAGTGCGTCTCTTTTGGCCGGGGGGGCTGCTGCGGCGTCGAGGGGAGCGAGAGGGCCGGCGCTTTGCCCCTGGGGAAGGCTGTCGCCTGGGGGGAGGGGAGCCCGAGGGGCGGCGCTTCTGCTGCACAGGGGAGGGGCTGTAGCGCCGCTGGATGGCGGGAGAGAAGCGGCGGGGGGACGGGGAGCGTCTGCGGGGAGGAGAGGGAGACCTGAGGGGAGAACACATCATACAAAAAGCACATCACAAAGCTGCAATGAATCCTAACCATAAACAATCAATGTTAGTTTGTCAGAGAGGCCCAATATCACTAATACTTAGTTAAATAAGGAACTGAACAAACAATGTGTGGTCATTGTCACTGAAAGTGACACACACCAGCTCAAACATAAGCTAGTTTGAGGAAAGCCATGTGGCTGAGCTGAGGGCTTTACCTGCGTCTGGGAGGAGGAGAGGGTGACCTGCGACGTCTGGGGGGAGAAGGGGAGCGGTGGCGCCGCCCTGCTGGCGAGGGACTCCGCCTTTTCCTGGAAAACACAACGATAAAATAGAAATCAAAAACGTTCAGAAATGCCTTCAAACTATTAAGGCCCTTCTTAGAGACACCAGTGGTGTGCTGGGTTTTACCTGGGGGAGGCGTCTCTGTGTCGTCTGGAGGGCGAAGGAGTCCGTCGCCTCCGGATGTCGCCGTTCTTGGCCGGAGGTCCTCGGACCGGCCGTCTGGAGGCTTCATCCTCAGATGAGGAGGACCCTGAATCAGCTGCATAGGTTAAAAAAAACAAAAAAACAAGAATCCATGCGTGTTAGCGGCGCATTCTGTGCAGTGTCCACTGAGAGAAACACCTAGATGAGGGTTAAAGCACAACACGTCCACATCGCCCAGTACGAGACAAGGGAGGCAGGGGGACGACACAGATACAGACTGGTTAGAGAGGAGAGAAGGAGATGTTGAGGGGATTAAAGGAGGAGAGCCAGAGGGGTGAGGGGGAGAAGAGCAAAGGTGGAAAAACACAAATAAAAAGGGGTGACAACCTGAAGACGACTGCTGATTCTGCCTGCGATACTGACGTCGCTGCTGCACAGAATCGGCCGTGGCCCCCTTCCCTTTATCCTCCTCTGAAATGCAAAGCAGTGAGCCATCTTTTTCGGTGCCCAGGGAAAGACATACGCGCATGTATACACACACACACACACACACACACACACACACACACAACGAGGTGTACCACCCCAGTGAACCCCCACAGCTTGACCCGGAGATGTAACAATGGCAATGATGAAAGTAGTAGGTGGTGGACTTATCCTTGGTTAGCAGTGGAATCAAAATGAATATATAAAACCAAAAAGACAGGACATGGGCTAAGAAACATATTCCTGCTGAAACAAGTTGGAAGGCAGAGGTGGAGGCACCCCTCAGGCATCACTAAAAGAAACAGAACCATGAGAAGGGCACTTTGTAGCTGGGTAACCTGGATTCTATTCAAACCCCATTAAAGATAATGAACTGGAGGGTGTCTATTACCAGACATAAGTGCTGGTCCTTGCAGGAAGGCTTCAAGGGAAGTGGAGAGTCATGAGCAGGGATAAGGACTGGGTTTATGCCCATATTGTGCAGCAGCGTCTAAGCACATCATACACACAAACACATAATCAAACGTACCAGATTCAGATAGGTCAGAGCGCCTGGGTTTGGGGGCTGGGGATGGGGATTCATTCCTTCCAGTTGGTTTTCGCTTTGCACCTGGAGGAGTAAAAAAAAAAAAAAATAAGATACAGGGGACTTAGACCAATACAGGGGTCATATTATCTGTTGAGTATCTTTACTTGCATACTTGAACGTGGAAATGTATTGACAATTCTAAAACATCAAAATTCCCCTCGGCAGCAGATAGAAAACAAGGATTTAATCAATATCGTAACCGGGGTATTCCAACCGCTACCCCAGCCTCTCTGCAGAGTCATGCCTGTGTTACGTGAGCTCACTGGGTCCAAGGGGCAGTCTAGGCACTCATGTAACTAGAGATGATACCCGGGCCAGCTCAGGCGTGACGACTCACTTTGCCAAAAGCTCTTAGATGCTGCATTCCTTCATCCTCACTAAAGCACTAGGTTAGCGGGGGACGGGGAAAATTGGAGCACACGACAGTGTAACACAAGACAACACACAATGGCTGTCAGAGCAAGATAGAGCTTTAGCGGGATCGAGTGCTGATTGGGTGGTTGTATTGGGGAACTGGCACAACACTGCAGATGGGCAGAGAGCAAGCAAAGGAGATGACGGACAACAAGTTAGGAGGCCAAACATGGAGCCAAGGTAAGAGAGGCTTATCTGCGTAAGATTGGGAGCAGTAAGGAGTGGCTGAAGGTTTTGGAAGGCTGAAGGATTTGAAAGCCAGAGGGAAGAGAGGGGTGGTTGAAGAGTGGCTCTGTACCTGAGAACTTGCCGGGGGAGCCAGAGCTGGCACGGCCCTTCCTGGCGTGGGGAGAGGCTGAGCGCTGGGTCTTGCCGGGGGAGCCTGCGGCATCCGGGACTGGGGAGGCGCGGCCTCGCCTCCGGGAGGGGCTGATGGAGGGGTCGCCCTGCCGAGGCAGCTTGCGGGGAGGCGAGCTGGACACAGGCTTGGGGGGCCCCTTGCGGGCCGAGTGTGGGGAGGAGGAAGAGCTGCCTGAGGAAGACGCAGAGGGGGAGCGCCGCCTGGAGGCACAACAAGAGAACAACAACCGTGTGAGCCCAAAAGCAAGATCAGCCTCAGCAGTTGTCAAATAAGAATTACTTCACACGTATGCTATAAAATAGGACGCATGGTAGGACATAAGACGTGATTTGCATTACCTGCTTCGTCCATCTTTTTCTTTGGTCAAAATGAATGTATTTCCAGACTGTTACGTTATACACACTCACTTGCGGACGGGAGATCTGCTGCGTCTGTGTCTAGGGCCAGGAGGGGGACGTCGAGGGGGGCTTCTGCGGCGCGGGGACATGCGTCTGCGGGGGCTGGGCCTCCGGCGGGGAGAGTAGGACCTGGACAAGACCAAAACAGTCTTCAATGGCAAAATTGTATGTACCCACACAGATGCAATAGGCACAAAGGTTCCCTAGAACAATGTGTGTGACATATCTAAAGAAAAAAACAAAAGCACAAATATTAAGAGGGCCTGACCTGGAGCGTGACCTGTGTCGTCTCCGGGAACGGGAGCGTGTGCGCGAGCGATGGCGGGGTCTGTCTCTGTCTCGCCGGCTGTCCTTCTCGCGCTCACGGGGTCGTTCCTTGGGACGCTCCTCCTTCTTCACCACCGGCTCTGGGGAAGCCTCTTTGACCTCCACTGCAGAGTCTGGCATCACTGGCTCCTTTACCACATCACTAAGGAGATGGAGCGGGGAAAAAGAAAGTTGTGAATCATGACCCGTATATGAATAGTGAAACCTATTTGCTTAAATGAACAGATACGTCCAGCTACTGTTTACTAAGTTTTAATGCTGATGGGCACTGGCATCACTAGTGATACTACTACGGCTGCAGAGGAAATTCCACCAGGCTTAATACTATTACAAGAAATTAAACCAAAGGCACTGATTTTGTGTTAAGAGTAAGTTTTTGCAATATTTCTGGTTACCTAGTTGAGGAAGCCTCCAGGATGAGGGGCTGTGGCTTAGAGGCCTCTGACTGGTCAGGTTCAGGCTGTGGCTCCTCTGGGGCTTTGGGAGGGGAGGCCGGGGGCGATACCAGAGGGCTGGGCTTGCGGCGGGGAGAGCGGGAGGGGCTGTGTTTGCGCTCCTTCCTGGGAGGAGAGCGCCTCCTAGGGGACGGTGAGCGGGACTTCCTCCTATGTAGGGAGAGCGGGGAGCAGACAGTATTAGTAATAGAAGACTTCAAAATCCTGCTTTCCATCCAAATATTAGAACATTAAAATAAGCATAGACTAAATCGCAGGCATGTATAACTTCTCCCACATTTTGTCAATCCACATTTAGCAACATAGAAAAATAATTCCAGAATAAAATTGAGCTGACTGGGTAAGTCCCCAACATGATAGGACATCTAGCTGAACCTGAACTCTCCCAGCCCTCATCACTGATGCTGCTCACCTCCTAGGGCTTTTGGACTGAGCTCTCTCTTTGTTCTCCTTCTTATCTTCATCCATCCTCTTCAGAGACGCCAGTTTCTCCTGCTCAATCTGCAGGACACATTTAGAAAGTTCGATGAACAATTTGTCATACATTGCCTGGCATCCAGTCGTGGCCAAAAGTTGAGAATGACACAAATATACATTTTCGCAAAGTTTGCTGCTTCAGTGTCTTTAGATATTTTTGTCAGATGTTAATATGGAAGACTGAAGTATGATAAACATTTAATAAGTGCCCTTCTTTTTCAAGACCTCTGCAATCCGCCCTTGGATGCTGTCAATTAACTTCTGGGCCACATCCTGACTGATGGCAGCCCATTCTTGCATAATCAATGCTTGGAGTTTGTTTGTCCACACGCCCTTTGAGGATTGACCACAAGTTCTCAATGGGATTAAGGTCTGGGGAGTTTCCTGGCCAATGGACCCAAAAAAAATCGATGTTTTGTTCCCCGAGCCACTTAGTTATCACTTTTGCCTTATAGCAAGGTGCTCCATCATGCTGAAAAAGGCATTGTTCATCACCAAACTGTTCCTGGATGGTTGGGAGAAGTTGCTCTCTGAGGATGTTTTGGTACCATTCTTTATTCATGGCTGTGTTCTTAGGCAAAATGGTGAGCGAACCCACTCCCTTGGCAGAGAAGCAACCCCACAAATTAATGGTTTAAGGATGCTTTACTGTTGGCTTTACACAGGACTGATGGTAGCGCTCACCTTGTCTTCACCAGACAAGCTTATTTGCAGATGCCCCAAACAATCGGAAAGGGGATTCATCAGAGAAAATTACTTTACCCCATTCCTCAGCAGTCCAATCCTAGTACCTTTTGCAGAATATTAGTCTGTCCCTGATGTTTTTCCTGGAGAAAAGTGGCTTCTTTGCTGCCCTTCTTTTCACCAGGCCATCGTCCAAAAGTCTTGGCCTCACTGGGCGCGCAGATGCACTCACACCTGCCTGCTGCCATTCCTGAGCAAGCTCTGTGCTGGTGGTGCCCCGATCCCGCAGCTGAATCATCTTTAGGAGACGGTCCTGACACTTGCTGTACCAACACATCCTCCGAGAGCAACTTCTGCCAACCATCCAGGAACAGTTTGGTGATGAACAATGGCTTCCAGCATGATGGGGGTCCATTGGCCAAGAAACTCCCCAGACCTTAATCCCATTGAGAAGTTGTGGTCAATCCTCAAAGGGCGGGTGAGAAAAAAAAATTCTGACAAACTCCAAGCATTGATTATGCAAGAATGGGCTGCCATCAGTCAGGATGTGGCCCAAAAGTTAATTGACAGCATCCAAGGGCAGATTGCAGAGGTCTTGAAAAAGAAGGGTCAACACTGCAAATATTGACTCTTTGCATTAACTTCATGTTATTGTCAATAAAAGCCTTTGACACTTATTAAATGTTTGTAATTATACTTCAGTCTTCCGTATTAACATCTGACAAAAATATCTCAAGACACTGAAGCAGCAAACTTTGCGAAAATGTATATTTGTGTCATTCTCAAAAATTTTGGCCACGACTGTATACTACATCATCACTGACCTGTATCTACAAGAAAAACAACTGTATTTGCATACAAAAACAACATATTAAAAGTTACTGACTTGTCTCTGTTTGATCTCCTCTTTCTTCTGCTCAAGGAAAGCAGTAGGGATTCCAGCGATATTCTCCTGGGCGCTCAGCAGTAGTGGCCAGAGGTCCTTCATGAACTCCCGGGCGTTCTTACCATTCAGGAAACCCGTCAGGTTGATCTGCATCATTTTACTGTCCGGGTTCTGCAACACACAGCCGGGAAGAGAGAAAAGAAGGGAGACGGCACCCCAGTCAATACATAAAGGGAACCCGTTAAGAGGAGGGGGTGGGATCTGTCAACCACATCCCTGCTTGCCCTTACAGCTTACTCAAGCTGCAGCTTGCCCTGTTCTTCTATAATCTATGGTCCATTGGATCTATAATGACTAAAAAGTAGTAGATTTAGCTTGAACTGAGTCTTGGAGCCTTACTATATAACCTTGCATTGAGTTATTAACTGTCCTAACCCCCGTGGTTGTTATTTTGTCATTGAGACCTAAAGCTATGGCAGTTAGCTGAGAGGAGATAACTTGAGAATAACTAAGGCCAGCCATCATGCATGCACTAGCACTTACTGACCTCCCCTATAGCAAATAGCTGGACCTTTTCAAAAAAGTGCGCTAGAAAACATCCCTTGCCCTCCAGACCACAATGGGGGATAGTGTCCATTATAAAAAAGGATCAATTACCTAAATGCATGCTATGACTACTCAAGTGAAATATCCACCGTCTCCCTCACAATAAACTGCTGATCCTTTTTTTTTTTTTTTAAACAACAACAAAAAAACAAATAGCCACAGAACAGAGTGCATCAAAACCCCACAAAGAAAGTACAGTCCCGGTGTCTTCAGTGTGTCCCGCAGGATCTGGGGGGGACGGAGCGCTCGCCACTCCTGCAGAAAGAGAGGCTCCTTTGGCTTGCTTCCGCCTCCCTACTGCTTGAGACTCAACCACCTTGAGTTTAATGTTATATCATTTATCTAAATTGCAAGAGACGAACAAGCAATAATGAGTACACAGGGCATGTAAAAAGGGGTTTATTTCAAACAACTAAGTCAAGACTTAAGAAAAGTGTTTTCTTCCCAACCCTCAATTGAGGATGTAAAAGGCTGACCCTTTACCATAAATTAAGATATTCATTAACCGAAAGAAAGTTTAGGATCCTATCCCTATATCCCATAAAATAAACCGGCCTGCAGTGCAAAGATGATATAACCTAAAACTGACATGTTCGCACATTTATCTTCAGATGAAACAATAAGAAAAAAATACCTTACGGTACAACGAGCCACACCTTCTGAAAACTTAAAAAGCCAATGCTTTTTGAATCACAAACAAATATTGGCTCTATATGTTGCATCCATCTCATCACGTCTGATCTCTAGAGAGATGGGTGATGCTGATGGACACTGCATAGCATTCCAAATGCTACCCTCATTAAATAAAGGGGGTCATGAAGCAGTCACAACTAACCAGGTACAATCTGCTATGCAGTTACTGAGCAACTCAGCAGTTTTCAGTCAATACAAGAGCACAGTAATTTTACATAGATGTATTACTAGGATCTGGAGACTACCTGGCTAATAACTAACAGTGCAACCATGATATCCAAGAATATGGTAAGACCACATTTAAATGGTTCTGGTTGAGATGGTGGTTACACATTGGAATCTGTCTGTAAGACTTTAAGACAGGTAAATCGTCTTAGAGTTTTGCAGTGAACCAGGAATGACAATGCATGATGTTAACAATTGTTTGGTTTGAACTGCACATTTATGATTAACCTCTGCATTACAAACAACTATACTACTGAAATCAGCATGACTGTCCATATGTTTCTAGACCTGGCATGATGCCAACCCCTCCTCATGACTCACCTCAAAAACCAAACTTCATCATCAAGGAAGAGTTGGATTCAGTGAGACTTTGGGCTCAGGAGAGATCTAATTAGGTGTTGGTGCTATACTTCGGATGCAAGGTATAACATCCATATTGGTTCAGGCCTTTTAAATCATAAATCACATCATCATTAGAACTGTTGTTCAAAAACTGTACTTTTTTCATAATTATTGCAACAATCCTGTTTCATTGGATGAACTACACATAACTTTACCCGCAGCTATTCGACACACAAGGCACCAACTGTAGCAGATTTCTTGTTGGGTATAAATACGTCTCAAGTCAATGCTACTCAAATGTAAACTTCATCTCCCACAGTAAGTCACCCACCCAAAGAACATAAAGACACACAAACATAATTTATATCTATCAAACAAAGATACAGTGGGGGCAAAATAAACAGAGGTATTACCTTCTCTTCCAACTGGTTGAAAATGAACTCTATGACGACATCGTCCTCGAACCCCAGGATCTCTGTAACTCGCTGGGTGATCCAAGGTTTGATGACTTCCAGGTTGACTTTGGTCATGTCCACCTGACAGAGCAAAAAGTGTCATAAATTCTAAGCATATACATGTCAAACTCATTAAATAACATATTAGCCAATTTATTTATGAGAAATGTTAAATTACAGTATCACTTGAAAACTAAAATAACATTCAAACCTTCTTTTCCAGACATTCTGCAAACTTCAGCTGTTTCAGTAATTTCTTCTGTTTATTGCTGAAGCGATTATCTTGCTCTGCACTTGTCCCCTGAAGAGGAAAACAAAAGAAACCATGTGAATCACCACATCAGCATTTTTAAAGGGGCAAATTGTGATCATTTTAAATGCTTCATACCTTTATCTATGCCAATACCCTTTGACTATTTAGCTTACCAATAACCAAGTTAATGTAAACTACTTAAGTCACAGCAGGTAATTTAATTAGCCAGCTGATTAGCTTAAAAAAACAACAGTGATTGTCAGGGAATCAACAAAGTTAAGGCGACGTAGATCCATATTAAATCACAGACCAACTCCAGCATCAAGTATTGAAGTTAACGGTGGTCTTCACGTTTCAACTTTTATCGTAAAAAATATATACACAGGTCAGTGAAAATTGCATCGACCCTGAAAAAAAAAAAATTGGTCGACCCCTACTAAACACTGCTAGATACCCTAGTTCTGTATAACTTAGTAGTTTACCTCGCTATGTGTCGTGGATTGAGGTCTACCGAGTCGCGACCAAGATAAATCTCTCTGCAATTCAGTATCTTTGAAATAGGTTGCAAGTTATTGACGACGCTTTACGCATTAAGGTGATGGCCAAGACAACCATCTAATGTTAGCTGTCAATCTAACTAGGTAGAGTTCTGCTCTAAGGAAATGTTGTAGCGACCCATCTCAGTGTATCTTTGAAGACATATACATGCATGTATCTTATACGTTGTACAAGACGTAACTTAAGTGCTAGAAACAATTTCATTAAACATGTCGGTCTAAAGTTGGCTAGAGAATAATGTTAGCCAACATCTTATCCCTAGATAAACTTTTCCTAGGCAGAGGCGAATCCCTTTCTAACATACGTTAACTGATTTGGTTCCCTTTCCATTACTTGCATACCTGAGTTCATGATGCATTAAATACGTTAACTTGTTAGTGAGCTCCAAATCCTATAACGTTAATGTCTAACTAAACTGACGGTTATTATCAAGGGGAACGTTATCTTCGCTTCGTAATGCATTATCTTGTTAGCCCGCTAGCATACATGATACATTATAAGCTACCCAACTTCACCTAAAGTTAGCCTAGCTATATATCGCTAATGTCATTGAACTGCATGCGTACGATGGCTAGTTGGGATAGGGACACACGACAATACAACACTTTCGGTTTCGTTTTAGAGCTTAATTACCACGTACTTAATCATCAATTCCTTTAAGGAACAACATGTGAATGACATGAAATGCTAAATAACTATTTCAGCTATGGCTGGCTTATTACGTTCAGCCACTTCACTGATACCATACTTAGCAGACACGGCCGCCATTTTTGTGCGTGCTAGCATAGCAAAACTGCTTGCAGTGGAATGGCGCCTGAAATTATTCTTGCGTAGGTGATGATACCATAGTATACACTACACTTAAACATAATAGTGTGTCCTCGTTTTACATTACAGTCACCAAGAACGGCTTGAAGTTAAACAGATATTACTTACGCGGAAAAAACCCGCGTCCATCTTATCCAACAGTTCTTTGCACGGGTGTGGAGAAGATGTGATTCAAATGGCCACAATGCAACGCGGTCAGATTCTAGTTCCGCAAAAGAGGTGATGGGGGCGTGGTATCAAATGTTGTGCGCCTAGTGGTGGGAGCATGAAATAGTTTGGCCTGTTTGCAGAATAGAGTCCTTGTCCTGCCACTGGCACATACTAGAATTGTACTTTTGACGTGGTCTCGATGTGTAGAATAGATAATTGGGTAGTAGGCAGCTGAGAGATGTTTTTCACATGATCATTTCAGCAATAAGTAGGCCTACCATACAAAAGAATGACGTTGCTGGGTTTTCCTTTTATTAAAAGTAACAGTAAAGTCTTGGAGTTCATATTTCTTCAGGGTTTTTGTTAAGAGAATAATGATGATGTCAAGCAGAAGTTATGGTAAGATAGGCCTAAGTTACATGAGTGATCCCGATTGAAACCATATTCATCGACAGTAGCCAATATTTAGAACAATGTTTATAGTGAAAAAAGTATGTTGACGATAGTCTGCTACCGAGTACAATTATGGAGCTGCAAATAAATCTTACACCTCAGATATATACCACAAAAATCCCAACACACAATATTTACCTCTCTCTTAAGGCATTCATCAGTATTTGATACATTAAGCTGTTTATTCATTTTTCATGAATAATTTACACTGCAATTTTGTCAATTGGCCTATGAGTGAGGATTGAAAAGCTGGTTTCATCTGGGCTCTCTTAACACAATACGCATCTGGGCTAAAAATCACACCTGTTGGAAAAGAAAAGATAAAGATACAATATTTAAGATTCAGGTTTCCATCCAACAGCATTGCCTTATATAACATTGGGTGTCCTCCATTCCCTCTGTCAGCACAGTGTCTCAGTATCCCTCTACTGATCCATCTGTAATGTCTTAATCTGCAGTGATGTTTTTTAGCATGTCATCATTCTGTGCTGTTCTCTCCTGGATCTCATCCCCAGCTGTGAGCAAGGCTATGATGCTGTGTAAGATAATAAAGGCAGAAATCTAATGATGTGTTTTATTTATCTTCTCCCTATCACAATTAAAACAACATAAATGCAATAGTCACAACAGTATGGTTGACAGTATAGTTCCCTGAAAAAGAGTAAGGCTGCTGGTTAAAGCATGTATGAGTGTTGTTATGTATAAGTGTGTGACTGCATGTAAGTGCACTGTGTGTTTGTGTTTGAGGGTGCATTTGTATGAATGTGTGTGTGTGTGTGTGTGTGTGTGTGTGTGTGTGTGTGTGTGTGTGTGTGTGTGTGTGTGTGTGTGTGTGTGTGTGTGTGTGTGTGTGTGTGTGTGTGTGTGTGTGTGTGTGTGTGTGTGTGTGTGTGTGTGTGTGTGTGTGTGTGTGTGTGTGTCTCTCTGTGTGTCTGTGTGTATGTGTGTGTGTATATGTGTTAACTGTTTTGGTCACTTCAGGAGGTTTAGCTTAAAGGTTTGGGGTTCATGGTTGTTTTCCCAGGGCTGGAATATCCCCTGTGTGTTAGAAGAGTCCTGGTGTGAGTAGGATTCCTCATTGAATAAAAGGAGGTTTGGAGTGGTCTGTGTGTTTGTGTGTGTGCCCCTCCTTGCACTCTACTGGAAGTGTGACTTAAAGGGAGTTGATGGGAAGTGAAGTCTCTGTTGACTGCGCCTGCTAGCTGACCGGAAGCCCAGCATTGGTCCTCTTGTCACGGATAGAGCAGACCATGTCTCTTACAAGTTCCGGAAGCCCATAAGCCGGCTGCCAACCCCAGTCTCTTTGTGCATTGGAGTCGTCAAATCGCACTGGCCAGCTGTCCGCTGCAAACAAGGAGGGATATCAGAAATACAGTGAGATAGCACATGATTTAAGACGTGTTCTTTCATGCACCTGGTTTCCTCTTTCAACCAGTAATTACCAGTGACTTTAATGTCAAATGCAAAATACGACTACATTCCTAATGAATGGACAAAAAAGGCAGGCCTATTCTTACACAAATATAAAGACAATTAAAAATTGCCTGCCTGCCCACCCACTCCACCCAATCCAGTCAGAGAAAATGACATTTCCCTCCATGTAACTAGAGCAACCACAAAATTCAGTTGTTAACATTGACATTTTTTTTAATGGAATTTACAAGCTGTTAGCAAATACAAAAACTGATTGACTGAATTGAGTGATTGAGTGAATAGGTTTCTAGTTTGAGGTTAACTGATGTATGCTCAGATGCTGTTCATACCAATAGTCTGGCGGACTGAATCAGGGTTGTAGGTGATTTTCAGGTGGGGCAGGTGTCTGCGTATTTCTTCAGCTAATTCCTCAGGGGTGAAGCTCATGGCAGCAATGTTGTAGGTGCGCAAGGACAGCTGACATTCGGGGGCCTTCATGAACTCTAGAGTGGCACGGTGGCAGTCAGCAATGTGCATCATGGGAAGACGTGTGTCCGGTCGCAAGTAACACTCGTAATGGCCTGTGCTGAGGGCGTCGTGAAAAATCTGGACAGCATAGTCTGCAAAAAACAGAGGGTATGTACAAAAACTGACATAGGACATGTTCTTCTCACCAAAGATGTGAGGTTACCTGTTGTTCCTCCTCCAGGCTTGGTGTTAGCTGAGATGACACCAGGGTAGCGTAGGCAACGGAAATCCAGGCCATATTTGTGATAGAGGTACTGTTGAAATGAAACAAAAACAGGACTTGTTCCTACAGAAAATATATTTAAGTGTGTCAGTCTCCGCATCTTCAGCCAAGAGTAAGATAACTCTTATGCCTCCAAATTCATCACAATCCTCTCAATAATATTAATCTCAAATTGTATGAAATGTCCTTTGGGCGGATTTGTATACTGTGCACAAAAGATGTGCATTTCCCAAATGTTATGAACGAAGACTTAACATACAGAATAAGTTATGAGTTTATCCATTTGTTTATGTATTTTTGTGTCAGTGTACGTGTGGTTGTTTCTTTGTGGGTATGTCAAAGAAAGAGAAAAAAAAAGAGAGCATAGGTAAGATCCTCACCTCCCCCATCAACTCTCCATGAACTTTGGACACTCCATAGATGGTTCGTGGCCTCTGGATACACAGGTCAGGTGCAGGGTCACGGGGGGATGATGGTCCAAATGCTCCAATGGTGCTTGGAACAAAGAGACGCAAGCAATTCTCCAGTGCCAGGTCCAGCACATTATGAAGGCCTGAGGGTGAAGAAAAGACAGGGTGAAGTGAGATGTTACTAATGTATTTCTACAATCTACCAACACCTGCACTATTTGAATGGCAATGTGGACAATATGTCTTCTCATATTGCATTTCTGGCATCAAACATAATTATCAAACATCCACACCACCAAAAGTGTTGTTCTTCTAAAGGTGAATACAGGATCTGAAGCGGAACCATCTCTGTATTAGTTGTCAGTACAGTTGTCCAAAAGTTGTCAATTATGTCATTTAACCACTGTGTGTTTGTGTTAACATGTTAATGTTACATTTTTGTTTAGTTTGAATTTGTTTTTTACCAGCGGTTTCTTTAGTTAAAGTTTAGTTTTTATTTAATGGACTAATTTCTATTTCACTTTAGTTCATGATAGTTTCAGTTTTAAAAATGTGTTTATCATTGAAGATATCCACATTTCAAGACTTAACTTTACTAACAATAGGCTACATTTGTTTCAGACTGAAAGCCTGTTTAAGATGCAGTCTGCATTCAACAACTAATCAAATGGCACCCCTCCCTTCTGTGCTCCTGAAGCACCTTGTTGATTGGCTGGGATTTTGGCTGGGAGTTGGGTCTGAGCCACCATTGTTTTGGGTCTGAGCCACTATTGTTTTGTTGAATGTTTCCCATTTACAGAGCCAGGACTGTGTAGGAACACCAGAATGTTTTTGAGAGCAAACTGTACACAGCTACACACTGTACATAGAAATTTGGGACATCCACTGCCTTGAATGGATGTGACGTCCGCTGTCTTGAACAACTTTTTAAATAGATGAATTAATAGCAATCATCATTAGATAGTAATACTCTGTCCCTGTCCCTGTCCCTGTTTAGACCCTGTCTTTTCCCAACATTTTTGGGGGTAAATCATTTTATTTTACTGAAAAGACCAAAACCATCCGTTTTTATTTTAGTTTTAGATGGTGATCATAGGTACTTTGAGGTACTCTGGACCAGGTTTTCATTGAGGGTATCTATGTATTTTGTTCTGTTCAGCTTTCCCTGAACCTTGACCAGCCGCGAGGTCCCTGCCACTGAAAAACACTCAATGGCACACCACAGCAGGATACTGCCACCACCATGCTTCACCACTGGGATGGTATTGGGCAGGTGATGAGCGGTGCCTGGTTTCCTCAAGATGATGTTTAGATTTGAAATCAAACAGTTCAATCTTGGTTTCATAACACCAGAAAATCTTGTTTCTCACAGTCTGAGAGCCCTTTAGGTTCTCTTTTCCAAACTCTTACTGGGATTTCCTGTGTCTTTCACTCAGGAGAGGCCTATCTGCCAGATCCCAGATTAGTGGAGTGTTGCAGTTATTGCTGTCCTTCTGGAAGTTTCCCCCATCTCCATGCAGGATCTTTGCAGCTCAGCCAGAGTGACCATCGGGTTCTTGGTCACCTTTCTTACCAAGGTCCCTTCTCTCCCAATTGTTCAGTTTAGGCAGGCGGCCAGCTCTAGGAAGAGTCTTGGTTGTTCTAAACTTCCTGCATTTTAGAATTATGGAGGCTACTGTGCTCTTAGGAATCTTCAATGCAGCTGAATTGTTTTTGTAACCTTCCCGAGATCTGTGGCTTGACACAAGCCTTTATCTAGCAAATTATCTGAATATTTATGTCATTGAGAAATTTCTTTCCTTTTTAATAAATGGGGGGGGGGGGGGGGGGGACTCATTTAAATGATATTAGCATAAGGCTGCATGCAACATAACACAATGTGAAGAAGGTGAAGGGGTCATACATTCTGTCTACGCTGTGGTTTAAATTGCTCCACAGATAGACCAGACCAGATTTAGCAAACTTAACATATAAGAAAAAGGAGAATATGCCTTGCCATGTCAATAGTTATGGAGATTATCTCCTCAATCTCCACAGGAAGACATGCAGAGTATATTTTGGTAGCAAAACCTTTTCACCTAGCATGCAACTTAGAGTATACTATTGACCTGATCTAAATCATAAAGACTAACACAAAAGCATCTCCTATCTATTCAGAATTCCTCTACCTAAACCATCAGTGCAACCTTGTCAACACCAATAGCTGAATTCCCAGTGATGACAAGCATTGTTAAATGAACTTTTGAAGTAATTTAAATTTACTATACTACAAATTACTTTGAGTTTAATACTTGTGTGGAACTTCATAGAGCAGCATGCCTTTGCAAAAAACAACATTCTGACCTGTGATGTTGATGGTGCGGGCTAAGGCCACATTGGCTTCCCCCACGGCACTGAGCAGAGCGCTGTAATGCACCAGCCAAGTGATCCGGTTGTTCACCACCAACTCCCTCAAGTTCTTATAATCCAATACATCAGCATAGACAAACGGTCCTGGTTAAATAGAAAGAATGGGAAAGATATATGGAGGGGACATGGTGGGGAAGGAGACTGAGAGGGACAGGGAAGGGTCGTGAGACTGAGGTGTCATGAGAGGTGGACAGAGAGAGTGGTGTGAGACAGATGAAAGAATAGGCATCTCAAGATCCTAATTATGAAATATTATATTATTCATGACTAATGAATTTGAAAAGAGTGTTTTGAAGATCAGCACACAATGCAGTAACAGAACAAAGTCCTGATCTAAAGTAAGTACTAGCAGTAGTTAAATAGAGCAAACTCCTGTTCTAGAGTAAGTACTAGTAGGTGGGCCATGTGTGGCTTAGTGATGTTTGACTGACAGATTTTGGGATCACCTACCACTTTTGATCACGTCCAGGGGTGGCTTCTTGATGTCAGAGAGGATCACATTTTCCTTCCCATACTGTTCCCTGACACAAGCACAACAAGTGACTCAACCTATACCAACAATATATTCATACCACAGCTATAATGCATCCAATGTAAACATTATAAGCAATTCTGAAACAAAACAAATACTGGGCCGGTGGCCTGAGTTGTGCTGCAACAGAAGCTGGTGCCGATTACTACATAGAAAATGAGTCAGACAGTTTTACCATCAGATAAAAGCATGTTGTCTGGTCTCTGGCCTTAACATGAAAACCAAAACAGATGACAGTCATTCCCCGTTTTTAACTAACCTCAGCACTTGTGCCAGCCCAACACCAAGCTGCCCTAATCCACCTGCAGTCAATAGAAAACTGTGCATCAGTACAACAGACAGCAGATAAAATAAGGTTTTAAATAAAGCATCACTTTCATTAGACTAATATATGTATGAATGAGGAAAGCACATATTGGAACAAAATAGCCTGGCTACTATCTGTGTTCTAGCCTAGAAGGTTATAAATTACACAAAACAGAATTTGTTGGCCTCTGCCTCAACTGGGCTTAAATCCACACCCTGTTGTCACATCAGAGCTTTATCCAGAGACAAAAAACTATGCGAGCTATTCTTTTCCCGGAGGTCATTCGTCGCTGCTATTATGTCCACACTTTGTTTGTCCCTGCCTTTTGTGGTGAATGAAAATAGCGGTGCCTGTCACAAGTCAGTGAAAACAAGTAAACCTCACATATCAGAGAAGGAAATTAATAAACTGACAATGTGTCAGAAACACATGGATACTTCACAGACTAATTTCATTTCGTTTACTAATGAAGAGAACTAGACAAAAAGGCTGCATTTCACCTGTGATGAGTACCCGGGGGCTGTCTTCAGGAGGAGGGTCAGAGGAATCCTCGTTGTTGCACTGACTTATCTGCCGCGGAGACCAACTCATACCACGCACCGGCAGATTAAACAAACCGCCTCTTTTAGCGCATCCGTGACACAGCGAACCTAAAAAAGTCGCCGAAGGCAAACAGATCCGCACAGCCGGTAGCATGTCGATATGCTGTCTCTGAGGGAGGAAAAGGTAATTTTGCCTTGTCACTATGGTTGCTTTGTACAACTTTGTTTTTGTTCGCTCGTTCATTCATCCCTCGATGGTCGAATGCATGCAGCCTAAATAAAATGCGTGAACAATATGCAGCCATTGATCAATTGCCTGGGCTTGTATACATTCAGACAAATACCTTTATACTAACACAAACTCATGTTTATTAGCCTACTTGTAATTATATAACCTAATAAAATGCAACCCACCTGGAGGCTGACAATCACTTGAAATCCTTTGCAGTGTCAACCACGTGCTGTCCAACAACTAAAAGATCTCATAAAGTCGTACGGTGACTGAAACACTAATTTGAATAAGTTATGGTGATAAAAAGGGATTTCATGGTTTTTAATCGTTAGAATTAAAAGATTACTCTCCCATTGGTCACCTATCGTGCGGATCGAGCAACCATTGGACAATCAAGTTGTCGAAGAGTGTCATGCTGGGATGTGTAGTTTGACACCTTATCGTGACAATTAAAACCCCCTTGTTACTCCATAATACGCGACTACACTGTCCAGCAAACATGCTGACTGGCTGCTCCAAGCGAATTTGTATTGTTTTCTGAGGTTTAGCTGAGTTGGGCTTTTGTATGGCAAGTGTACCTCAGATGGAGAGAGAGCGTTAGATTTTGTGGCTCTTCGGAGATTTGTGGGCTATGCTGAAACAAAACGGACATAACCTAATTAACTTTGTAAAATGAACATTGACAAAAAAAATGTGTAGCCCTTTGCAAGAATATCTGCATTTGTTCAACACTAATGATACTGTGCGTTTTTCCTTAACAGGATGGAGCTTATTTACGTAATACCTGCCAATCTTCACACCCACACAACAAACAATAATATTGTTGCATTTACTCTGTTCCAAAATAATTGAGAAGTGAAATTCGTAGGTTATTCACTGGGCGTTCACTGATGTTTTGACTAGACTGGATACTTTGTATGACACGCTGCAGATACAGAGCACATGATCTGCCCATATCCGGAATATGAGACGTATAAAGAGGGATATTAATCGATCCTCCCCTAGTGGTAGCGTTCCTATCTCTGTGCGAAATGAATGTGACGTTTTGGTGGGGGAAATCTCGCTCCACATCGAAAAGTTAGAAAAGTAGACACTTTATTTATTATCTTCATCAAAGTGTATTTTCACCAATCATTTGAAAAGTTTCGATTTTTTTTTTAACGAGGTAACAATCACATAGATCAGGGGTTTTCAACCGGGGGTCCGTGGCTCCCTGGTGGTCCGCGACAGCAATGCAGGGGGTCCGCGACATGTTAATCAGTTCACCATTGAATTTTTTTATTTTTATACATTTTTATTTAATTCAACACGTTTCCAGATTTTGCTGAATATGTGAGCGAGGGGTGGGGGTGTGGTGACGGCGGTTAGTGATCTACCCAAACACACACACGCATGCAGGCACATCAGTGGGCCGCAAATTACTTTCTAGTCAGAATGGTGGTCCCTGGGACAAAACCAGTTGAAAACCCCTGACATAGATGACACCGCCTGTTTGCGCCTCACCCAGAGCCATGTAGAGGTTGGCTCTGGCCTCACCAGGCTGACCAAAATGCCGATATGTATTGTTTGGCTGGCTGAATATTTTTGTAATAATATAAAATGCATACCGTGGTTATAACCATTATAGGTCAGGGCATGTGGAGCCGCTACTCACAGGAAGAGCTGACAGGCAACGTTAGGGCTAATGTGAAGGACAAGAGATATAGCCTACCTAGAGATGCCACAGTGAGCAGGCACGTGGCTTGAGATGTAGGCTAGTTTGTTAATGAAACAAAAGTAGAAATTTCAAAATTGTAAAAGAAGGCAAAATATCGTTAAGTTTCACAGTTACTGTACAAGCACTGAAAAAAACATTTGTTTTTCTCTAACCTTACTGGTCTATGCATCACTGAATGTACAGTGGAGTAACCTGCATAAACTAAAAACAATGTTAATTTACCTTTGTCACCAATCCAAGTTGTACAAAACACATAACTGAGACCTTTAGTCGGATAAAAAGGAAGCAAATGTTTGGCACACCAAAAATAAAAATAAAACTTGTTTTAATTGTAGGCTACTGAGAAAACATGTCAATGAAATTTAAGTGTCAGGAATTTGGCAAATTTGGATGCACGCTCACATTCACAGGATTTGGGGTGCTGGAGTGCTGCAACTCAAAACAACAGGTGGGTATCCTAAGCTCTGCCACAAGCTCAATGTCTCTACCAGTTTGCAATTACTCCACATTCGCCTTTGTAGGGTCCTTTCATCTTAGAGCATAGACACCCATAAGGCACTTGATGCATTGATGAGGTGGCCTGTTTACTGGGCTTCAGCTCCCACCACAGTGCTCTGTCACGATGCTCCAGATCTCATTCCGCACCTCCTTCATGGTCTGGGAATGATCTGTCCACCTTGAGAACAATCCTGTGCAAACAACCCAAGATACAATAGGTTGATTAACCACATATTACAAAATAGTTTCACACATAACAGGCTAAGTGAGATTCCCTGAGAAAAGCAGGGAAAGATCCCATCATATGACACCTCTGAAGATTTTGCCTGCCTGGGCACTGACAACATAAACGCCATACTTGGCATTTGAGCAAGGATTAACAAGGCCTTAAAAAAATATATATCAAATTATGCATATGTTAATATGTAATACTTTACTTATAGTGTAATATAAATGTTCATCCTTCTTTACAAATGTTACAAAAAGGATCCCTCAATTTATTTTAAGGTTCCTTGTACCTATAAGTCTTACCATCTGTAAGCGATGACTGTTGTAACTTAGGGTTTACTTAGACAAAGGAATAGCCTAAAGGAAATGTCAACACTGGACCTCAAGTTCAAGTCGCTTTTCCCGATGAATGATAATGACTGAAATGCTGCACTGGCCTTTGGGAATGCTGTAGGAGGTCTTCATTAGGTCAACATACCTGCCCAGAGGTGCAGTGACTGGGGTTGCACAGAGGGCCAAATAGCAAAGTCTGTTGGCTCATACAGAGGGTTTATGTACTGCTCCCTCTCACTGGACTTTAACAGGTATTGAAACAAACAGTGAGTTCTGTCTTTCGCTCCATGTGCACATCTGTGGTTAAAGACAAAAAACATATTGATGAAGTCTAATACATGACATAAAAATGATAGTACAGACTAAGGAAAGACAAACCGTTCAAATTATATGAATGGTGAATTCTGTTGGAACAGATCTCATGAACAATATTAGGCCTATGCCTTCAATTACTGTATGTCGCTCTGAATGATTGTTTGTTTTAAACTAAGACAAGTTCAAATGCAAATGTACTAAGAGATAATAGTACAATCCAAAATCTTTTTATAACTCACAGCTCCCTCACCGTTCCTGTTCGTTGTTGAAGAGGAAGGTCCCAAAGTCTGAGGCATAGGCCTCCTGGGCCAGACGCAGCAGCAGTAGCTCCCCCAGCTCCAGAGCCAGGGGAAACTGACGGCCCAGCTGCCAAACGCAGTCCAGCAGCAGTAGAAAGATGGGGGCCTCCTGCTTCAGACGGGCATGGGAGTAGGCTGAGCGGGCACAGCGCAGCTGGAAGGGATGACCTGCCTGCACCAGGAGTGCCCAAATACAGAAATGCACAGTGAGTCACGTTTAATGCCAATCATTCAGAACTTAAAAAGTCAGTCCACAGTTCTGGGTAAAGATTGATATTTGAGCTGAACAGCCAATCAAATTACACCCCTCTCTTGCATGAGAAGCAATTAGCTAAATTTGACAAAAAGTGTATTGGGCAAATGAGAGGTTATCAAACTGTGACAGTCATTAACAGAACTGTGTTTGTAGTAAGTTCAGGATGCTTACCTGTACCCATTCCCTCTCCAGCAGAGACAGGAACCCTTTCAGGGTGCGGGTGTCTGGGTCCAGTATCAGCTGAGCCAAAGTACATACTAACAGAGTGGTATCAGTGCCTTCAGAACCATGGACCAGGACAGAATGACCATCCCTGCTCCAGCACCAAAACAACAATATAATTAGTTGTCAAAAATGTACAGGTAATCATATTTGGTGTTTATCATCGCCGTACTAAGTGAAGGATGGGACGGGGACATAAAATGCACTTATTTAATGGGCTATTACTAGTTTATACGTTTACATTTTCAAATATGTGTATGAACCCACTACAACTGTAGAAACACTTCGGTCTTTGTTAGGCTTAATTATTTTGTATTTTCATTGTAACTGTAGATTGTGTATGATTTCCTGCCAAACAAGGTTGAGAAACCATACAAACCCATTTCAAATACATAACTGTCAAAAAACAGTTTCAGTTCATATTGGTTTTCTGTTAATGCTGCATGTCAAAATGGTGAGCACAGAAACCACACCGCAGGGGCATAATATGAACTAAAATACACAGCATGATGTTCTTTTTATTTTATTTACATCATGCTGTGTATTTTAGTCTGGCCACAACATATCCTCCCTCACAACTGTAATATAGGAAAGGCATGTTGAATTTCAGTGTGTAATGCCTGAACATGCCTAATAAAAATCCCTGTCTGTGATGTTTTGCTATGATTGTAATATTGAAATGGATATGGAATATGTACACTGAGAGCAGTGTAGACATGACAAAGGATATGGTATATCTGGTGCATGTGATTGAGGATGTCATGAGTTGTTCAAATCCCTGTGAATAAACAATTCTAAACAATGATACCTGAGCAACATGTAGATTTCAGTGTGTACATATGACACATCTTTTAAAGCTAGTGTTCTCTCACCTCTCCACACACTCGGCCACTAGGCCTGCTGTTGACAGAGCACTGTGGATATGAGTGAGCCACTTAGAGTTCTCCAGCTTACTGAGCCAGCGGTCCATGTTGTGTGACTGATCTCCACACGCTTCAACCAGCTTTATAAGGCTCTCCTGAAGCACCTTACCCCTATAAATACACGTAAACACGTATACATATACATGCTTACAGGCATATATACACAAACAAGCCAAAGTTATGTGCACACACACAAACATACATTTTCTGTACACACACATACAGGATACATACAAGCAAACACGACATGAGTCAATTACTGTAACTTTTACATCCATCAAATTCATCAATAAACTGATGTCCATCAAATACATGAAGACATTTCATGACAAAGACACAGACGTATGGGCAAAAACCTCTCCATGTGGCGATGGAGTCTCTTCCATGAGTTATAGCAGGACTTAGACTCGAAGCCGCCCCCCGTCATCCTGGCCTGATGGGCTTGTTGGGCAGAGCGGGTGTCTATGATGTAACCTCGCTCTGAGCTGTCTATCACAGTCTGTAGGAGGAGCTCGTCCTCCCTACAGCGTTTCCTATTGGCTCCCGTCAGCGGCTGGCTGCTGCGCACAATCACCTAGGAAACAGAAATCCAGACATGATAAATCTTTAATACTTTCCTGTGGTTTTAAAGGCAGATATTCTTCGCTATATATGAGGCTACCAGTCCTTTACTGCACTGACGTTCTGTTGTTTACCATGCCGTTTTTCTGATGGTAGTAGCTGAGCACTGGGAAGCGCCCTCCCTGTCTGAATCGGGCTGCCTTCACCAGCATCTGGTCATCTACAGACTGAGGCACTATGACAGTGGGCGGGTATGAAGGACAGATGGAGAAGTCCGAGTTGATGTTACTCAGCCTCCACTTGGCCTGCTGTTCTCGGGGAGCAATCAGAGAAGACAGTATTAGGAAGGACTGAGGAAGGATAGATTTAGTAGAAAAATATGTAATTAAAACATCAACTGTATCTCTAACCAGTAAGTATAAAAGATGTTATTAACACAAATATATACCCCTTATCAGTAAGCTTGTGCTTTTTTCAGTTATTTGTGCATGATCATGAATTAACATTATAAAACTACAATATTCCAGATATGTTCCCATTGAGGAATTTCTGTTAAATTGATAATTAAATAAATGTTCAGATTATTTCAAAGTCCACTCCTGCTTAGAACAACATGTAACAAGTTACCGCTTCCTGAATACCATTGCCCCAGAAACGCAAATCTTGGTTTCCTGTGCTAAAAAGGATGTGATGCTGACTACGGGTTGCTTGCTACACACAACCCTTATTTTTTGACTTCCTGTGACCAGTAAGGACATGAAAGGTGTATTTATGTTTGACAGTGTCTGGGTTGAAGGGGTGCATACATGCATGAACATGTTTCTGAGCAAATGCTTACCAGAGCCCCTAACTGGTCATAGTGCTTCTCGAGAGTGGATAAGCCCCATGAGTCGTCTAGACTAAGCCAAGAAGGCCTGTAGAAGAATGGGTACATTTCTGTAACACTGTCCAATGAAGAGAGAGCCTACAAAATACAGCAAAAGACACAATTAGAGTAGAATGTGTCTGTGTGTGCGTACACTGTTACATTACATTGACAAGCAAACTAATGCTTATATCACCACAACTTCAAATACATAGTGAATATCTGGCATACTTCAATGGAGCTGGCAATGTTCAGGCACTCCTCCATGCCTGGAATGTCCAGCTGAAGAATGCATAAGTCCTTGCACTTAATGGTGATAGTGCCAGAGGATCCAACCGCCCTACAAGTGAAAGACAAATACTCTTAAATCCAACACAGCACAGCTCACTCCCACACCCTGAGCTGAATATCCCGCAGGCTAAAGACAGACAGACCGAACACAGAGTCAGCATTAGGAGGGTCTTCAGGGGCCCTGTGAAGCCTCCGTTTTCCCAGGGCACATTGGACAGAATGCACAGTTTATCATTGCCGCTCCAAACGACAAAGAGAAAGAGTGAAAAAATTGAGACGTGAAGCTGAAAGCATGATGCAGGTCAAACAATGAGGACCAAGTCATGATCTTCAGACACTCAGGCTCTCATTGCAAGACAATGAGATGGAAATATTACCTTTACGAGGGACCAAATGACAACAGAAGAATTTACAAAGGTAATATTTCCCAACAATATCTTTGCTTGTCAGCTGCTGCCGGAACACATAAGTACGCACACACACAAGCTTACGCACACACACATACAATGCACACACATGGCATGGGACTACAATGCAAACACATGGCCAATCTGTCAAACCTGAAATTTGAGCCTGTGTTAAGGCTGTGGCTAGAGTATCCCAGCAGGTTCTCCACACTGATAAGGAGGAGGGAGAATTGATGTTACAGTGGATAAGTGTTAGTACTGATGTGGATTAGAAACAGACCTCACACCCTAAATAGTTTGATTACGATGTACATCTGTGCGTAAACAGTCATCTGCTGAATGAAGCTAGAACAGACGTGCTAGGAAGTTGTTGCTGTTAATATTTCAGCTGGGTATCTCATGCAAACACTGATAAGTGCTTTTTTTTTGCTACCTAGAGCTCCATTCAGGGTCAAATTTGATCTTTGCAGCAGGCACCATGTTTGAGTTGAATTACAGAACACATATTAGTTGAATTACAGAACGCATCTGTAATGGCAACATTACCCATCAATGTATCTTGTGTGTTGGCTTATATACTTGCGTAGTCATTATTCTAACTGAAAAGCTTTCCAGCGAAAGAGACGAGTTACCATCTGTGATTGTATACGTAATTTCACTCAAAAATCGAGACTCCCAGTGTTAACAAGCCTCAAGGCGAGGAAATACTTCACTCACCTTTTCTCGATGGCGTCGATGTTTCTAAGCAATAAAAGAAGTTGCCAAGAGCTGTCTCCACTCCTGTCTGAGAAGAGTAGGTGATGGCCAGTTACGCACAGCGTTCCTTTCATCGGCGCATGGAAAGGCGCTTTTAGAACCACATCCTCAACGTTTGCTGTTTTAATATGTTCTGAGAATTCCATTGATTTCACAGACAAGCGTGCATGCAACGCAGTAAAGAACGAATGTTTGAAAGATTTGGAAGAGACGCGAGAGGGAAAGGTTACAACTCCCACTTCTTCATGGCTCAAGACATAGAAAGGTTGCAACTTCAAGATTTTTAAAAAATAAATTCGCTGTTGAAAACCGCCGCTAAAGGGATCACACAGTTGTTTTCCACACTGGCATCGCACTTCAGTTTGTTCTCGAGATAAGAAAAGTAGCCTATTATTAGAATTCCGCTCGTTATCTTGGACATGTTTGCTACCATAGCGAAAGTGTTCAGAACGCCCGGTATTTAACCAGGCCAGCCCTTATAGTAAACTCAAAACAAAAGAAGGAAGTGAGTTCGTTTCCTTACAAAGAGAAGATTTGAAACCAGTGCCCACGCTACCAGACACATTTAAAAGTAATTTTAACTTTAACTTTATTCTTAGGTTGAATTTGTGTAATGATATGAACTTTTAAGTAGGCCTATCTTACGCGTAACCTTTCACCTGAATAACGAAACAATGGTGTGGCAACAACTTAATGATTATAAGTCAAACTCTCTGTCTCAAAAGTCTCCGTTTGTTGTGTAACATTGCATTTGACACCTATAAACATTTGACACACTTAATAACACTTGACAGTTACAACTTTTCATGTGGATTCATAAAGACTGATTACATCTACTGTATCAGCTGTTATAAAGGCAGAGTGAACCAAGTAACCAAGTCCATGGAGAACTTGCCTACATTGCTTTTTGAAAAAGACATTCATTGAATGTCAAATCATTGAATTTTCAGTAGCACAGCAGTTTCTATGACCTGACCAAGCAGACGTTGAGAGGTCTTCCACAGAAATGCACCCAGAACCAAGGGGAGGGAGGGGAAGGGGAGGGGAAACAATCAGAAATATGGCAGATGAACTCATGCACATATCAGGATGAGCATGCTAGCATACATGTGGTAAATGTACACAATGCATACAATCATATGATGATACATGATAAATACACATTTGATAGAGGACAAGGTGGAGTGGTGGAGGGAAATGATTAGTAACAGATCATTACACATTTATTAACTCTGGGAAAAAGCATTGAAGTACTGCATAAACGCTTAGTGGGTATAGTGTGCTTGTAAGGTTACTATTGGGTAAGTAGAATAATGGAACATAAAACTATGTTGATGGTGGCAATTATTTACATTGCAGGAAAATGCAAGCACAGAGTATAGGGGAAGTATAAGCGCATGATAGTGTGGTGGGGGTGGGTAGTTGTAGGCCTCTAGGGTTTCTAAAAGTAGATAAGGTGAAGAGAATACAGCAGGATCCACCAGTGAAGGTAGTCTAGACTAGGAGGGGAAGAAAGAGACAAAGTGAATGGGCCATTACATGTATATGTACTTAATGAATATGGTGATGAGGAACAATGTTTCCACAGCCATCAGCATTTGCGAGCAAAGGTCAAGCTATAAGAGAGAAAACAATTGGTTATTAAACATCAATTTGATAAACAGATACAGAGATACATTTGAGTAAACAATTAACATTAATATGACCACTTTATCAGTAACAGTATTCGCATAGTATGGTACAGAAGGAGAAGGAGAGGGAAAGGCTGCCCGGCAGGGTGAATGGGAATTTTGCTTATGTTTAGTTTTGATGAGACGTTTAGGCATTCAGGCCTCTATAAAGTAGGCAGTGTCATTTTTGAATGGCACCATAAAAACAAATGCAATTCACTTTAACTGAAATGGCAAAGCAGGAAACAGTAAAAATGATAATTAAGCTATTTGAGTTAATAAATCAGGTCAGACCTTTTCATTTCTCTCCTTTGACCTATGGTCAATGTGCAAAGGTGTTAGCACTCAAAAGTGTGACAAGATAAATTGATGCACAACGCATATTATTCGGTATGTCGATTAAGCAATATGGTACAGTACAGGTGTTTTTGAATGCTACATACGTCTTTGAATGAGCCAATATATATGAAGACACAGCACATGAAGAGATACAGCTGGTCAGCATACATGCTTAAGAACCTACAGTGCTCACATTTCCATTGATGAATTTAGCAGTCTATTTTATTTAACAAATCGAAAGTAACATTCAGACTTTATCAATCAGGAGTCAAACCTCTGACCTCGGTGCTGCTAACACACACTATACTAATAAACTGCTTTATTAAGTGCCCCACCTATACTGATACACTGCTTTATTAGGTGCCCAACCAATACTAATACACTGCTTTATTAAGTGCCCTACCTATACTTATACACTGCTTTATTAAGTACCCCACCTATACTAATACACTGGCTGCTTTATTAAGTGCCCAACCGATACTAATACACTGATTTTTAAGTGCCCCACCTTTACTAACACACTGCTTTATTAAGTGCCCCACCTATACTAATACACTGCTTTATTAAGTATTAAGTATTGACCTACAGAATGATTTGAAGACTGCTATCTTCTCATAAACATGTAAGGCAAAACAAAAACGTCTCTTCATACTTCACACAAAACATTTTAAAAAGTTCATAAAAAAAGCTTAAGAAAAGCTGCAAAAATAGTTGGATAGTAACTTTTTTTAACTCCTTGGGTAGATTTGCAAAGGGCCTGAACAATATTTTCATTCAATCAAAAAACATTTAACTGTTATTAAATGGCTTTCTACATTAAATTGCTTTTAAATGGACAAATAATATTTTATTGATGTTATAAAATTCATGTAAAGGTGGTACTAACAGTAGGTTAATCATTGTATGTTCTCCCCCATGGCAATTCCTGTAGCTCAGCTGGTGGATGTTTGGGACAACAACAAGACCATGGGCTCAATACCCAGCATACATGCTGATTAAAATGAATGATCTGGATCAAATCTGGATAAAACTGCTAGAGTTTTATATTATCTTTCACAGTATTCATTTACATTTAGTAATTTAGCAGACGCTTTTATCCAAAGCGACCTACAAAGGAGAGAACAATCAAGCTACTAGCAATAGAGACCTACTGTTACAATACATACTATTTTACTGCAGGTGCAAGTTAGTGTGCCCTCCCAGAAATGCCCATACTTGACGGTATAGAGACAGAAGGATGTGGTAGTTGACTGTGTCAAAAGCGGCTGATAAGTCAAGCAGGATGAGAACCGAGTATTAAACCTTACACCATTCCACAAGTAATTCCCACCAAATGTTTTCTTTTAAATTCATAAACTCATCACATCAAAAAGGCCTGACTTGGATAATTTCCTCAGTTGCTTAGTGGTTCAATGCCTCACATTCCCACTGAAGAAGTAAAATGTTCCCATAATTTAAATGTGGTCAATCCCTGCATAGCAGTACTGCAGTATTATCACAGATCATTAAATCCACAAATATCTTTTTCTTAACAGGACTGTGTTTAAAAAGGCCCTCTGGTTTGCTCGGATTGGACGGAATGTATTACCTTCATATTGTTATGGAGTACCGTGGCCAGCAGAGGACGATGTTGTCATTAAAATTGGTCCTCTGCATGTTACCAGCTTGTGCTAAGCATATAACAATAATTGGACTGACATTCTACACAACCACGCATGCAATAACATAGTGAATGACTAACTGGTTTATGGGAAGCTTTGCCGAATATCATTTGTCTAATAAACCATTTGAAAAAAAAAAAAAAAAACAATAATGACACAAAGAAAAAATATTACTGTTCACTTTTTATTGTCAAATATTTATTCGGTTTTTGCACTGAATTACCTGACCAAAAATAATGTAGACTAACCTTTAAAAACACTATCTCAAAAAAGGGCGACTCGATGCTTTACTGTTCACTAGTTATGTTTGAGAAATGACAGTCAAGTGTGACATTCATATCCACTTTGAGGGTTAGAGAGAGTCATATGGTTAGATAATCTGCAGCCTTATATGAAAACTTATCCTGAACTCCCGTATACCCGCCTTCGCATTTAATTAGGAGACATGGGCGGTCACTATTCCCTCTCGTAGGCTATATAAATTCAGCCTACATTCATTTGTAAACTCAGTTTGAGCCACAATCCGTAGCTCATAGTCTAATACAGACAAGGCAGGACTGTGCTTGGCTGGGTAGTTCTTGACTCTGCTTCTGTTGTTAACTGAATCTTAGTCAGTTTATAGCTCCTGTGATCTAGGATGGATTTCAAAGAACTAGGTGGTGATGACATCTCCGAGGGAGAAACAGAGGATTTGGATAGCTTGAAGGCAATCACCGAAAAACTCAAATTGCAAACACGCAGACCGTCATATGTTGAATGGAAGGAACGATTGCAAAGTCGGCCTTGGGAAGAGAACGCAAATGTTTCAAATAGTGAGGATACGGATGAACATACAAACGTGATTGAAGTTTCGATAGATGAGAATTCAGATCCAACCGTTCGGAATATTTGTGGTTTTGAAACTATCGACGATGCCCTGTCTTGGCTTCGGAGTGAGCTGGTAAGTATCCTATGCCTTTACCTGTGGGATCAAAAGTTATCATACAGAAATGCAAAACGAAATGAAAAGTGCCTCCCTAAAGGTGACGAGTGACTTTGTATTATATACTTTACCATCATAAATCTTGTGTTGAATTAGGGATGTGTGCAAGTGCGTCATGTTTCCAAAGGTCTTAGCATTATGATACTAAAAGTAATTATGTAAATTATGTGGATTAGCCAGCGTCAGAGATGAAAGCACCTAAAGCAACTCAGCACACTAGATTCTCATTTTCTTTGGTGCCTTTGTGATGTGTGTGAGTAACCTCTTGATCTGGACGTCAGGAAATCCAAACCAGACCTTATCAGTGGCTCTCATAGTCAAATTAGAGGTCATGCTCACTTCCCTAATTTTTCTCTTTCTCTGTTGGTGAAAGGTCTATGGCAATATTTAGAACATTATGGGATATCCAGATATTGGCAGTTTTGCTCTCAGATATGATAACAGACCTACATTCTTCATCTCTCCCCTGCCCCTCTAGAGGGAAATGCAGCTGCAGGACAACCGCCTGGCCCGGCAGCTCATCCGCCTGCGAACGGAGATCCACCGCATCAAAGTGGAGCAGGTGTGTCACCGGCACAAGGAGATGCTGGACGACGCCACCTACGAGCTGGAGGAATGCGGTGAGGAGTCTGACCTGCTCTGTGACATCCCCATGAAGGCTGCCTTTGCCCTGTCCACGCCACTCAAACACCTGGGCCTCACCAAGATGAACATCAACTCTCGCCGCTTCTCTCTGTGTTAGAGATGAAGAAGCCAAAAAAAAAAAAAAATTGTTGTGTGTAATGCCTACGTATTTTGCTTGGAAGGATGTGGTAAGTAAGCATAGACCACATAAAGAATCCATGGACAGATGACAAATTGAACAGGAATTGAAGAGCCATAGATATCATTGATTTGATCCAAGCCCTGTTATGGGATACTGTTGGCGGAGGAGGTTTGGGCTCAGATTCTGTCCCTCTGCAGGGCTGGAGTGTCAGATTGCTGGGACAGTGAGGGCATACTCGCTCCACAGCAATGCAAGTTTGGAGAAACATATCAGATCTCACACAACCCCTATACTGCTTCACCTAAACACATATCAGGTGTAGGCACCTCTCATGTACTGAAAGACACACTCAGGGTGTTGTGATGCAAAATGACATCACTAGCTGAGCAAAAAAAGTAACGGCCACTCGTCAAAAAGGTCCACCAGCCACGTGCACAGGCACTAACGGGTGTCATGTGCTCTGAAGAGTGCATGGGACCCTTCAGCACTGTGCACAAGTTACCAGAGCTCACGTCTCTGTCTGTGGTCTCTGTTTGATGAGAGACCTGCTCCCGTATCGGTAACGTCTCATACAGAGGTGTGGACAAGCATTCTGAGCCGGCAAGCCGCACAGCAGGGAAAGGGAAACGAAAAAAATAAAAACATGCTCCTTTATCCAGGCCTGGCGGAGCTCCCGAAACACCAGTCACACAGGAAGCAGGAGGTCGTGGTCCAACATTCTGTCACTTCTTCCCCAGACACCGAAAATAGCCGGGATCGGTAGAGAGGTCATGGCCGAAGTGAAGGGGATTGATGGCAGGCTGTATGCTCAACCCATTTGATCTCGAGATTCGGCTCATTCTGAAGCTGCCCACTGAATACGCAAAAACCAAAGATGCTGTAAAACATTACAGAGCTTTATTTTTTGGTATAGAAGGCATGCCACGCACTTGTGGCAGAAATGTTGATTTGCCTTTAGCTAATTAGGTCTGGTGTCAAAAATGGCATACACTGAATCAGGTCTTGGTTCAGATGTTCTTACAGAATGTTTAGTATGCTTCTTATGTAAAATCCTAAAGATGTATAGATGGTTTGTATAGTTTCCTGATGGCATATGTTGTAATATTGTGAATGATAAAGTGTTAAATATGACTCTGTGTAATATGTCAACATGGCTAATTGTAAAAATAGAAGAGAATAGAACATTTAAACAAACCACATTGTTTATAAAAAATGCCTTATAATATTGTACCAGAATAGATTGTACATCGTCACATATGCCTTAGATGTTGGTGAGAAAGCTTGATGATGGAACAGAATGTATTTTTGTCAATTTAAGTTCTTTGAAAGTGGAAGAAGTTGCTTTCCTTGAACCAAAGTCTTTATACCAAGCAATAAACAAACTGTATGAGTCGAAAAAAGAACCAAGCATTGTGTTTTTGTGGTGTGACCAATATTGTTCTAGTGTAAAAACTGGCTGTTTACTAAATGTTTATCTTAGCACTTGTCTTAGCACTTTGCCAAGAATCAACTGAATGAAAGTCAAGTGCTCACAAGTACAAGTGCCCCACAAATTATCACAATGTTTACCATTGTAGCCACACAGAGTGCCTTGGTCCCTCTGTCTATTTCAGATATATATCATGCTAGCACTATAGCTTTATATGCCAATTAAAATATATCAAGAAAGCCGACGGCTCTACTCTCAATGAGCTCATACTAAAATGTACAGTACAACAATACAAAGTATTAAAATATTATTTGTAGTATTTGCCCCTATTATTATCACCAAAAAGATGTCACGACAATAGCCTATTGTATTCTCAATGAGAGGACAGCCTGAAACAAGAATACGTTTAGGGCATACAGTTTAGACACTCACTTCAACATAAAGGCGAATAACATCACATATGATATGACGTGAGTGAACGTAGAAGAAAGATAGATGCGTTTACAGATTGGGTAAATTGAAATGAACAGTATGATTTTTGAGCAAAGACCCTGAGGTATTTCTTTGGGCAGTAATGCTTTATTGAAATATATAGGCACCCGATCCAACTGAAAGAGGTTTGAATTTCTTTTTCAAGACTCAGAATGCTTGCACCTTTGCTTACACCTTAGCTGCTTTGTAGTTTATACAAATAGTTGTTACCCCCAGGAACAAAAGCAGAACAACATGAGAACTTGAATAACGTGGGTATGTGAGCTTTGGTTGGAGAGAAAAGGTTGTGCTTTTTGATGCAACTTGATAGTTTCTGCCTCTCCTGCATCTCATACTTGATGAAACAACCCGACCATGAAACGTGAATTTGAGATGAGGACCTATTTTCTCAAAAACATTACCCCTCTAAGATCAGTGTGACTAGGAAATAAGGAATGTAGCCCAGAAAACCTTTGAGAACCTTTTCTCTTATTTATGAAAGCAGAGCAGAACAGGTTGAGCTGAAGTTTTGTTACTGGTTGTGACAGTAGAACAAAACATAAAATAAACCAGACTGACATTACAAGTAAGGAATCTTAGTTACATGAACTTGCTGACATAATTTAACTTTATAAATATGTGTATATATATTAAATATAAAGTATAATGAATATACAATGTAATATATGATGTATAATATCAGTGAAGTTTAGTACTCCTCAGTGTTTGTTCTATGGCAGAGAATATATATCTGAATTGTACAACTCTGCTCAAACACGTGCAGAGAAATGTTCCCGCTAAAACATTCTGAATCGAAAGACCAGAACAAGACCTGTTGTAACATGCTTCTTTATTTCACCAACATGTGTTCTTGAGTGGAAAAAGACAAAGATGAACCTGCTCATGTAGCATGTTTGAACATTGATCTTCCCATTGCAGACTACAGCTTATTTCTCTCATACTTCCTGTGTGTGTTAGCACTGACTTCCTGCCGCTAGATGCTGTAGCTGCAGCCTGCTGCCGCAACAAAAGATTGTGTGGCTGCGTCAGCGATGAGAATAGAAGTCTCAGACCAAAAGCAGATGAGAGACATGACACCAGAGAGAGTGTGTGAGATTGTCTTTACAAGCCTCAAAGCGGTGACAATTTTAGCCTTAACAGGTCACTCAAGAACATACAGCGTACAGTCCACAGTGTGTGTGTGTGTGTGTGTGTGTGTGTGTGAATGTGTTGTATGTGGTGTGTGATGTGTGTGTGTGCGTGCGTGCAACTGTTTGTTCCTGCATTACTAATTAACAATCCTCTTTGACATTGTCTCTGGAATTACAGCTACTCTCTTTCCCTGTCCACTGGTGCTGATGCTTGGATCTGCTTGGTTCTGTTTTATTCATGTAGGCCATTCTCTAAGGGCAGAGGAGAGCTCCCTCCGGATTCTTGTGCACAGGAAATAACATAAACACAATAAATAGGAGTACTCACAAATTGGCCTCTTGAGAGTTTTCCTGGTTCACCCCAAGCAGGCCTTCGAGCCCCTGTTTATTCGACAACAGATTAAAATATTTATGACAACATTTGATACCAGCACAACATGGATTTCTGAAGGGACATGTAGTCCAGTCAGTATGTCACAGAAACTTGTCGCACGGGTATTAACGCTACATGTCTACACGATGATATCTGTGATAAACTTTGTAAAAATCTTTTGTATATTTCATGGATGTCAATTATGGCAGATGTCCCCAAAGAAGGTGATGCCACATGTACGTATGTGAAGATGACTTAAAAAAAAAAAAAAAGAATCCTAACCTTAACACAGTCACAGTGGTTGGTGCCATGGCTGTTAAATGTCAGGAATCCACACAGGGGTACTGAGGGGTGCGGGGGAGATGGGGGGGACCCTGACCCATTTTGCCCGCGAGGCCTAACGTTCCCCAGCACACAGCTGTGTGGAAGGCACCTGTGAGCCCAGGTCGGGTGAAGTGTTCAGCCTCTAAACGACAGGAAGCTTGCTTCGGGTTGCTTGCTCTCCACTACTGTGGTGAGATGTGTGTGTGTGTTTGTGTGTGTGTGTGTATGCACTGGGTTTGAACAGTCAAACCTTTAGGTGAAGAGCACAGGATGCGATCCTCTTGCTCATGTTGATGACTGGCGCTCGTGCGGCACATGTCTATAACACCCAAGTCAGTGGTTCTTCTGCCGCAATACGAACACATTAAAACCGGCCTGTTTGTAAAGGTCGAAAGGCTTCATGAGTTTTTCTGTGAATGATATGGACATGGAGATCCGTGCCGCGGCCTCTAATCAGTGAACTCAAGGAACGATAACTCTGAAAAAGTGTTGGGCAGACTTCACAGGGTAAGTTGTGGAAGAAACAATCAGTTTCAATTTCATCTGAACTGTATCAACTGTCTTCAAAAGTGCCCCACCTTGTTTTGTTTTACAAAGAATAAGTGCTTCTTCCATACACAAAAAAGTCCTATTTTCTAAAACACTTCTAAAGTATCTTTAAGTAAACATTAAGGTGAATCCAAGGTGTGTCTAATCCACACATATTTAAATATGAATCATTAAATATGATTGGATAATTACTTATATTGAAGCTTGAAAATGAAAGTATTCCAGATGTCATACTGCATGTTAATTTATCTGCTTCTTATCTGGTAAAAGTCTTTGTGAAAGCGAACAGATATTTCAAATTCAGATTACTGTACTTCTGAAAATTAAACTCCAAAACCAAAGACAACATGGTTTTTAATAATTTAAATAATTGTACAATTTAAAGGATAAAACATGTTTGAATGCTCTGTTTAGTTTTTTTCATTTAATTCATTTATTATTTAAGGTTCATTTCAAAGACACGCGATGCCTTACACTCTGGGATAATAGAAAATATCCCTCTTGTAAATCAAAAATAAAAATTCTAATATGAATTAATTACAAAAATGAAAAGGCATATCTGTTTGAACGTTGTTTTACTTCAATGAAAAAAAAAACATGTGTTGATGAACAGGATATCCTGGAACAGTACACTAGTCTTTTGTGATGTTTCTATATGAGGCATTAGTTCAAACCTGACAACAGCCCTTTTGAGATATTAATACCCTGTTTTGAGCTCTGCAATTCCTTCTTACAATTTCCCAGAACAATCTCATAGTGTAACTTAGATGTCATACCTGTCAATTTTTGAGCCTGTCATATATCATGCTCTAAAGCCAAATATCCCGAGGACCTTTTTCATAGGCCACAATTTTGTTTAGTTCTTAAATCAGTTGACAAATCAGTTTTATAATAATTATGACTTGCTATCAATTCATCACGACATTAGCAATGTGTTGTTACTGTGATGATAGTCTTGGGCAATCATAAGGCACTTAAAAGAATAACCTCTCTGAGTTGATTTCAGCCAGTGTACAAGATACTAAAAAACAGCCACAGGAGGAACACTACACTTCAAATGAAACCAACACTGTCATCCTAGATGTTACAAATAGACCTTTGGGATGGGTGGCATGGCCAACAACAATTATGTCCAACTCGAAAATCTGAGGGGTTTGACCCCCGCCTCTTCAGAGTGGAAAATAGTGACTTTGTTTAGATAGCCTGCACGGACATGGGTGATGTTCCCAAAGGCACTCTGGGCCCATCCGCTTCCCCGGACCCCTCAGCACCATGGGGGTCAGCCTTTTCCCGACTCAGCAGCAGGATTTCTCACGGGTTCGGACCCTAGGGGCCGATAGCCACTGCCGTCGGCCCCCTGACCCTCTTTCATGACCGGCCCAAAGGGAGATGGTCCAACAGGGGCATGGATTCA
Source organism: Sprattus sprattus (assembly GCF_963457725.1). Taxonomy (NCBI): domain Eukaryota; kingdom Metazoa; phylum Chordata; class Actinopteri; order Clupeiformes; family Clupeidae; genus Sprattus; species Sprattus sprattus. Next base: position 20,892,258 of record NC_137911.1, read on the forward strand.
TATGCACACATATAGTATAAAGACACACAGATACACACACACACACACACACACAAATGCGTACATTTGGACATATTTTGAAATGGTATTTAGGTATTTTGTCCTGTGTGCATTTGCTCCTCTGTGTATTTGCTCTTTAAAAGATGTGAGGCACTCACAGGTTTAAAAAGGATTACTGTGGTCAACGTGCACTAATAATCAACATGTACTTTGGCTCAGATTTTGCTGTGGTCAACCCCACTCTGTGTTGGCTAAGAATAAATGTGTGTGCAACACACATGCACGCACACACAAACACACACACACACACACACACACACACACACACACACACACACACACACACACACACACACACACACACACACACAAATACACGCACGCACACATACACACACACACACACACACACACACACACACACACACACACACACACACACACACACACACACACAGAGAACATTGAATTGCCCCTCCCTCTTGAAGTAAAAATGAAGTCACTGTTCTACCGTGCTGTCATCCATTTTCAAACTGATGTAGCGAAATAACTATCATCCTCAGACTCTGAAATTAAAGAATCAGACCAATTTAAGCTTTTTCCAGACAAATAATGTTTCATCATCAAATTAAGGATGCAATTTTTTGTGAGGATCAATGTAATTTAATAATTATTTCCAAATAAATTAAAATAACTCAACTCCTTGAAGCATTATGCTATGACTTTGATGAATACACTGTCTTCATCGCCCTCTGTTTACTTCACAACAGATATGTATCATTCCATGTCTGATCTAGAAAAAGTATCCTTTGACAGGAACTATTCTCACACCCCTTCAATGCGTTTCTTGCTGCAATCATTCAATTTCTCCCTTCTTTCTCTGTCCTCCCTCTGGTCACCTGTCCATCACAGAGACCATGGGGTGCAACTGCAGCTCTGACTATGATGAGGACTGGGTGGAGAACCTAGATGAGAAGTGTGATCAGTGCAACTGCCCCATCGCTCCAGATGCAAACATGGTGAGTGTGTTTAGCCCCTGTCCATTCTCTACCAGCAACCGAAGCCTAGTCAACCGTTGGTTGAATGGTAATTGAAGTGGTGCTGTTTTATCCGTAGGACAATCTTTGTGTACGAAAACTTGCCTCGCAGTGTGAAGGGTACAGTATTTAGAAATATTTCAACCTAGCTAAAACACCTGAGAAAATAGTAACTCCTTCGCTAAAACTACATTTTTAATCATGTGAAATACGGCAGGATATTTTAGGCTTTACAGACGTGCTTGCAATTTGTTATGAGCGTTAATGCATTATAATGAGAAATGTTACCAACCGTCACAGCAGCATTTATTGTTGCAGGCGTCCATAATGCTACCTTAAGAAAATAAAAATAAAAATGTTTTGCTTGGGTCCCACTGCTTAGGCCTGCCTTACATAATCTAGAAGGAAACTGTCCTTTGTGTACACAATCAGTCTGGCCTGTGACCATGAATAAAAGGCTGTGCACAACTTCCTCCACAACAACTTGAAATTACATTAATTAAAAGAGAACAACACATACAGGGACGTAGATCTTTGCTGATAAACACGTATGATCAATTAAGTTTCTTTCAGCAATTTGGAAAAGGTGAGCTGCCTTTGTTCAAGTAATAACATGTTTTTGTTACATCAGTCTCAGGGGGAACTTCGTTATTTCCCTCTCATTAAATCAAACTGATTACTTCTGTTTAAAGGGCAATGAACGAATGTACTCTGCTTGCTGGTGACTTTATATTGTTGAGCGTTATGGTGATATGAGGATGTGGTTGAAGTTTTGCTTGACATGATTTATGCAAATGCAGGTCATATTTTAAATGACAGTGCTCCTGTTATATTGTAATTACAATGAAGATTATGGTTTAGTACATTGTAACTTGCTGAGTAATAGTCAATATCAGCTCATTGTTAAGATTAAATAGAGGACTAGGGTTATGTTGCAAATTAGAACAAAGTATCATGTGATGTTACCAAATGAAATGATGTGTGCCACTTAGAGGATTGAAGGGTACAGTAATTTCCAGATTAGATATGCAGCTAAGGTATGGATTGGATAAATATTTGGACCAAAGGTCTTGTTGTTTGCCCCTACACAAATGTTAAAGCTACTGTTCTACTTGTCAACTACTTTTCTTTGTTTCTTTTTTTGCTCTCGTGGACCTGCCTCCCAGTATGAAGGCCAAAGTGGCTTCCCCACCCAGTACACGCCACCAACCTCTCCCCTACCAGGTACGTCCCCACAACTCGAAACCTGGTCTTTCCCATCCGTGCAGTTCACGTGAGAGTACTTAGCGCTCTAAGGACTGGTCTTTGGATGCCATTTGAATCAGAGCACCGAGAGTGTTTGGCTGTTGCGCAGACCTAAAAAGGAATGGCCAGCACACAGGCATGTTGCCTGGCAGGCCAAGTGGAACATTCATGAGCATAAATCTTGTATAGAAAGCAGGCCAGGGCTCTAATCCACACTCAGCCAGCATCCGCTTTGCTGTTTTAATTACCATAGACTTACTAGCCAAGTAGAGCAGCCCAAAACCCAGAGTATTAGCCCGTACGTGTTTACCCTTGCACACATACTTCATTGTAGTCTGCCAGTGTTTACTCACAGAGCAATAATGGATGGCCTGTAAACCATTTATTTGGCTGCCCTGCACAAGAAACATCTGAACTATTTAATTCACTGTGAAACCCTTTTGAATACATTCTGCAAGACAGTGCTGAACCGTGTAACTGCACTCTCATTTGGTGACGCCTGGTGTCTATTCTACAGACAATCTGGTTGTTGCGCTGTACAACTACGAGCCCAACCACAGCGACGACCTGGGTTTTGAGAAGGGAGACAAGCTGAAGCTTATTCACAGGTGAGAGTGCTCATCTCTGAGACACACTGAGGGGGGGGCTGCGTGGGTGGATGGTGTAATCGCCAAGGCCAAGGGAAGGACCTCCAAGGGAGATACTCATCACAAATGAGTCAAACATACAGGGAAACAAAACAAAAAACTCCAGAAAAAAGTCCCAAGGGTCAGACACTTGAAGAAAGGGATGACTGGCACTATTAGTCAATGTTGTGGCACCTTATCCTGCTTTCATGTTTAAGATGTAGTCTGATTGTTTTTCTTTTTTTTCTTTTAAGAGATGACCCAGAATGGTTCATGGCAGAGTCCTTGATCACAGGACAGAGGGGCTACGTACCACACAACTTTGTGGCCAAGCTCAACACGGTGGAGACTGAGACGTAAGTCATTGATCGTCAGAACATCGGAACAACTCATAGACTTAACTGTGTATTTTCTTTCTGGAGAAACTAAATGTTTATTCAAGGGATAACACGTTTAAAACAAGAACCACTTTGACCGTCATAACTGATAAATCCATATTTTTGGGCAAATATCACGGGAACCAAGTTGATCCCATCCAAGTCACCCCTTTCATACTATATCAAAAGATAACCACTGCAGACACACTTCATGCTTCCTCTGACGTGCTGGCAATGATAACAATGGTTGGTTTGTGGTTTTCTGCATGCAGGTGGTTCTTTAAGAACCTGTCTCGAAATGATGCAAACAGACAACTCCTGGCACCAGGGAATACACAGGGCTCGTTCCTTATTCGAGAGAGTGAGACAACCCAAGGTATGAGAACCAAAGCAAGGCCTACACATGCCATTTTATTAGGTAGCCAACAAAATTGTTCTTGGCTTGTTTTTTAGACGAATGTGATACATTCAGTTTGTGAACCCAAGCATATTAAAGAAGACAGATAAAGACACAAAGGCTGTCCATTACAGTGAAATGGAATTGTATACATAATTGTATACACATTGGAGAGAATGGTTATCAAGGCCCATGTCAGATTTCACCCTTTTAGAAATACACTTTCAATTACTTTTTACATTGCCAGATGGTGTAACGAGCCGCCAAGACACTTCTGCATGCTTGGTCTGCCAACATTCTTTCAGTTCTTTCATGCATATCTTTTGTTTCTATGCTTTTTACACTTCCCTTGCTTGCACACTTGTCTACTCGGCCCCAGCAGGGGTTTAGTTGTTCAGTAGATGTTGTAGGGCGCGCTTTTTGGATGTCAAAATTTCTTTAATGTTTTTTTTCTGTTGTCTCTGAACAGGCAGTTTCTCTCTGTCTGTGAGGGACATGGATCAGAACTCAGGAGATGTTGTCAAGCACTACAGGATCCGTAACATCGACAACGGCGGGTACTACATCACCACGAGGATCTCTTTCACGTCTCTGTCGGAACTGGTGAAACATTATTCACGTACGCACCCTTTCTCATGCATGTGTTCGCAACCTCAATGGCCAATATTTACCCACACTGTCAGCATCTGTGTCTGCATCACCTTTCAACAGCACAGAGTGTGTGCAAAACATGTATGCGATTCTTTGTTGTGAGACGCTATTAGAGTATAATACTGGCTGTAACCTAGGGGGAGAACTGAAGGAACTAAAGCATTTAGTGGAGGAGTGAATGCCATCTGAACTCGAGAAATATGACACACTTGAGTCCAATTTTGTTGTCACTGACAACATCAAAAATTACCCCTTTCTTTCCTACACAAAAGCTTTGGAGATATTTTGGTAACCAGTGCCATTCACTGTTGTTTGTCTTCAGGCAGTGCTGGTCTTCCTATTTCTTTTCAAATTTAAAACAAGTACATCGTGAAGGCAATCAAGTGATAACAGACCTCAGCCTCACCCTCTGTATCAAATGGAAATTTAGTTTAGTTCCATCCACCACTTGTATAGATAATGCATTTCCTCTATGGTTCTATTGTTTTTATTTCTTTCTTTCTCTCTTTCTTTCTTTCACAATCCTCCTCTCTCTCCATCCCCTTCTCTCTCCCTCTCTCTTTCTCTCTCTCTCCCTCTCTCCCTCTCTCTCTCTCTCTCTCTCTCTCTCTTTTCCTTCTTGCAGGAGATCCAGACGGCCTGTGCGCCCGCCTGGTGAAGCCGTGTCAGACACGGGTGCCTCAGAAGCCCTGGTGGCAGGATGAATGGGAGGTCCCGCGCGAGTCCCTCAAGCTGGAGCGCCGGCTGGGGGCTGGCCAGTTCGGGGAGGTGTGGATGGGTAAGAAGGATGCTGAGACGAGGTGTGGACCACCACTCCATGCCATTCTAGGTTTACCCTTTAGATAGGCTGAGTGTGTCAAGTTTGTATTTTATGTTTCATCTAGGTCTATAAGACCTACATCTAAGGCCTATAAAGTAGCAATGTAAATCAATTTGTGAACATTTAACCTAAAGGAAATTGTATTTTTCTTATGACATTATGTCACAAAAGGCCTTAAAGTGCATCATTTGTGAACTGAACCTTAATGTTCAAAGCTCATTCCACCAATTTCTAGCCATTTACAATTAGTGTTTTTAATGTGGCGTTCCCGTCAACACTCTTGAAATGAATGAGCTCATCTGCTGTGTGGGGAGGTGATCAAACATGTCCAACGCTGAGGAGCACCCCAGTGAACCTAGATGCTGAGAGATAAAGACTGTGGCTCACTCTGGCTCTGGGCCGGGTTCCCTGTGTGGGCTTTTCTTCCTCTGCCTGTGATTTCCCCTTTAACACTCTGATGACTTGCTCAAGCCTCAAGCCTTTTCAAGCCAATTTTGCAAGAGCTACAGCAGTTTAGTGGCTTCCAGCAGTGTGTGTGTGTGTGTGGTTTCATGGGGGTTGGATCCTTTCCAGTGTGCAGCAAATAATTCATCACATGGTTTAAAGGGAAGGAAGGGTACTGACAGAAACAATCGATACTGAGTTCACCTGTAAGTCTCCAGAGAGAGTACAGGTATGATGAAGGTTTACTTTCAGTTATCTGCTGAGTAGTTGGGGTATTTGCCCATATCCTTGAAGCAGTCCAAAAATGAGGTAGACAACATTTGATAAAGTTGATGGGGTTGGAGGTGGAGGAGGAGCAGGATGTGGGGGCAGCGTTGAAATGAGACGGCATGGCATCTATTCCCAAGACTATGTATTAGCTTTCTGTCGTTCCTCAGCATTAAACAGGAAACAGCAGTGTTATGGTGACCGGATTATCTGCTGAGGTAATCGGACCCGCTGGCTGTTATTTGTCTGTGAGGTGGGAGTGTTTCACCATTGTCCGTCTCCGTTGGCGAACACAATGTGATATTCAGGCTACCCACTCCTTATATCAGGGTTAAAAATAATCCCCCAATAACTGGGTTTCGTTTTCAAGGCCTAGTGTGTGTTAACTACTTCCTCTTGCTGTCTGGCTTGGGAGAATGTTTCTCACACTCGCTTGCTTTCTTTCGACGCCTCAGAGTTTGTGTGCACCCATATCATACCGCAGATGTTACTTGCTTTTTGTGTTTTTACAGTGAATTGGCAGCAGCTCATATGCATCAGAGAAACTATTCTGCCATGTGTGACAGGACTGATTACTGGTCTGATAACACTGTTTGCTTGAGCTTTGTGTAAATAAACAAAAAGTGTTGTTATTCTTGCATGGCTTGCACAGTACAATGGACTTTGAGGCTGAGTTCTGCGGTGTGGTGTGTTGTGTAAGAGGAAACTTCAGAGCAGTTACAAAATCAAAACCAACTATTTGCGTCTTCTTTTGGGGCAGGTGTTTACAACAACCACAGAAATGTGGCCATCAAGTGCCTGAAGGCCGGGACCATGTCCATCGAGGCGTTCTTGGCGGAGGCCAACCTCATGAAGTCTCTGCAGCATACGTACCTTGTGCGCCTCTTCGCTGTTGTGACAGCGGAACCCATTTACATCATTACAGAGTACATGGAGAACGGTAAGAGAAGCCGCCCAGAACATAACTGATTACTGTTAAATATTAAGACTCCTTAGACTCCCCCCCCCCCCCCCCCAATCTAAAAACCATTTGAAGCAGTTACACAAGATTTGAATGTTACATCGACATCAACATGCTCTGGTAAAATCATATTGTTTTGAAATTAAAGTCTTTCATAAAAATCTTTTTCTTTAAGAGTTTAACATTGTTACACTTGTTGTGTCTCCTGTCAAAATAACTGGGCCTTCAAAGTGAATGCCCAGGACTGTGATACTAGGAGTTTTATGAGAGAAAATAAATGGTAAAGCTGTCAAATGTCACATTTAATACAGTTGAATGAGATGGGTGATGATATCAATCAGAGTGCATTTTCATCATCACACAACCAAAGACACGTGTTATTATGCTGTAAAAGTACAGATTTATATTATTTTATGCATATTTTAAATATGTGTTGCTAATTAAACGTATTGTTAAATAGACAAAAAAAATTTAATTCTGAGATTTAGATTTGCAGTAGTATGTAGTTTTAACCCTCCAGGGTATAATTCCCACTGGTGGGAAATTTAGTTTTTTGTTCTTGTTGTCAATATGCCTTTAAAGCGCCGTGAGTTTTTGTCCTAGAATCATAAAAAGAACACCCCCAGAAACCTGTAATCTTTACATACTGTATATGCCACTTGAATGCATGAATGTTTTTAGTTAGTGGAAATATACAAAAGCATCAAGGCATGTCAGACTACCTAAAAAAGTCTAACAGGCCTTGGACCCATAACGTGGTACAACATCATTAAAAGGAGGCTTAACAACTAGAAATAATATGTAATTGTTATTTATTATCTATTTTTGCATCTTTAGAAAGATTTAAATCCAAAATGATCAAAATAAATACAACGTTTACAAAAAGCATTATTAACATTCATATCAGGCCAGTCAATTCTGACTAGAACCAAGTGTAACCATGTTTAGAACAAAACATGAGGGTTAAAGAGGGAATAAGGCTTTGAATGAGCAAGTGAAATGGTTGGAAGATTCTGAAGCTACAGAGATATTAAAGACGATTCTGCATTGCTTCATGCCAATGTTATTAAAGACAGTGCCACACTCCCTGGCTAGCACAGAGACAGGCAGTCATGCTACTTCCTTTGAACAACAAACATATCAAAAAACAGCCTAGCACACCCTTATATTCCCTGGAACTATATGCTGGCATAGCGTGAGATGCTGTGGAAAATACAAACACCCAGTCCACAGTCATGATGTCATCACTGCTTTGCGTGACTAAACATGAGAGCAAGCAGACAGGAGGATGGCAAAGGTGTGCGTTTCAGCCATGCGTGTTCATGACTCATTCATTTCCCACACAACACACACACGCACACGCACACGCACACGCACCGCACGCGCACGCACACGCGCACGCGCACGCTCACGCACACACACACACACACACACACACACACACACACACACACACACACACACACACACACACACACACACACACACAGAGTGTTTGATAAAAATTGATTCTGGAACTGGTAGGGGAATGCGTCCCGCATCTACTGTTTGACACAAGGGAACATTTGTGATTGCCCTGCTTTCGTGGAAAGGGCTTTACTGAATTCTCCCTCTGGACAGCGGTGGTGATAAAAATATTCACAGTGGGGGAGGGTGAATGCATGGCTTTCTTGATTAGTTACACCTAAAGGGAAGTTCCTCCCTGATGGATGCTCGTGTTTAAAAAAAGGGGGCATGTGATTCACTTGCTCATTGTTCTCGCTAAGCAGACCTGTCGCCAAAATGTGTGTAGCCAAAACAC